>NW_020438991.1:338817-366185 GCF_000699045.2 Agrilus planipennis | reverse complement strand
CGGCACTTTGATAATGCGGCATCAAAGGTTTTGTACTTACTTCTCAAAGAAATTTGCCGCTTTTCGGAAGTACATGGTTATGATACACGCGCCGGCGGCTTCTTTTGAAATCTAAAACAATCGTTGCCGCCACGCCGAAATCATAACATTTGACACTATTTGATTGCCGCCATAGGGTGTAGGTATACTCATGCAAAATAATTTCGAATTTTTTTACACGCTTTATATTATTGTTTGATTTGCGGCGGCATCCTTATCATAGAGCCGGCACGTGGCGAGGCGGCGCGGTAGAAAGCAAGGATCATAAATGTTTATTAAGAAACAGTTACTTCCATGGAAAACGACATATAGGTCAGTTGATTTTTCGAATTTCTTATCAAATCTTCAGTTATTTATTAATCTGCTTGATCTTTACTATGGCTATATTCATTCAAGCTCACAATGTTCCAATTCTAATACGTTTTTCTAGGATTTAAAGTAAACTTTAATAAATAGTAATAGACTAATAGGTAATTGCAAGACTTGCAAGACTCTTGCTGCAAGACCAAGACCAAGACCAAGACTGGGAGCGCAAGACCAAGACCAAGACCAAGACCAGGTGTATTGGCGCAAGACCAAGACCAAGACTGGCTAAGTCTCGTCTTGTTCTTGCGTTTGGGCAACACTAATTGAGGATTAAAACTAGTATGTTTTAAAGTCCGTTGATATTTTCATTGTAATAAAAACCAATTTAAAATGATTTACATGTTGATTAAAAATGTTAGATTGGTAATAATACGGTTAATTTGTAACATGGTTGTTTCAGGTAGATATTGGCTGTATTTATACCTTTCTCTGATTAATGCATAAGAAGAAGAACGAACGAGATTGCAATTAATCGTATGTTTAAAGGATATGACCATAACACTTCAACAATTACTAATATGTTTGGATTGTCTGGAAGCCATTAAATTAAATCATTCTTATTAAAACATTTATTGCTTAGGTTGCGGTAGGAAAAGACAACACCCACGAAGTGAAAAATACTGTCAAAAAAGAATATTTAAATTTTCTTTAATTTCTAATTAGAACTAGTTAACTTCAAAACTGCGTGTGCGAAAAAGAATAAAATTATCGTTTTAGATGCTCCTAATTTAAAGCCATATGTGGCAAGGATGAAATGTTATGCACAAGGGTTAGGTGCTGTTGGGGATAATTTCCCGGATTTGTAAATTGCTATGGACCATCAGGACAAAATATTGAGACGACTTGAACCAATGGTGATTTTCACGGATAGACGTTTTATTTACCATGTCGCCCAATATAAAAATCTCTACCAAAAAACGTATAAGCTAAAATACAATAAGTGTCATATGAGGTAAGATAAATACGTGGAATATATGGTCAAAAAAACAAAATATCTAGCTGCCAAGTTGTCAAAAATTATTAACACTAGAACATTTCTGCAAATATATTATGCACTATTTTATAGCTTTCTTAAATATGGAAACGTAAAATGGTAAAAATACGTTGGATCTCTGATAAAATTGCAAAATAGAATAAAAATAATTTATAAAACAGTTAAAAACAATGAAATTAAATTCCCACTCAGCCTCTTAAAGATATTTGCTTATGAATCTCTAATATATCACTATGAAAAACTAAGGAACGAATATACTAACTCTCATAAAATAACAAGTAAAAACTTGCCAAAAATTAACCCGGCAATAAGTACCAAAAATAGTCTCATCAAGGCGATTAAAATATGTAGGTATATATAATAACTTAGCAATTGAGCTAAACAATCTAAAAAGTTCAAAACTTTATAAAAAAAAAGCAAATTAAAAAATGGATACATGAGCACGTGTATAGCATACAAAATCATTACATAATTACGATCTTGCAGTATTATAAGGCCCAATAGGTGTAGATGTATTTATTACTTTGCTTTTTATGCTACAATCTAAGCCTATTAATAACCTATTTTGGAGTTAGCAGTTATGAATTTTATTTGTTTATGAATAAATAAATATTGCTAAATATAAATTAAAGTTTACTTGGAGTTGCAGGTTTAAGTTTAAGTTAGTTATAAGAATCTTCGTACAGTCAACTAGCAATGCCCTCTTACGCGAATTATTCGTGAGAATTTGAGTAATTTTTCGATGTAGAATTACCCAACTTAATCGCAAAAGAATTATCTTTATGGGGATTCGCAACCTATTACATTTGGCACTTTGGCTTTCTGTCACGTCAAAATGTTTTCTTGTCATGTTTTGGTTTTATACACTGATAAGAACCAAGGTCACGACCAAGTTTTATTTATGCTCTCGTAGCTAACACAATGGCTAAATGAGCAAGAGCAAGATCACGAGCAAGACTTATCAATAAGATTCTCGCAAAAAAAAAATAAAATATGCGTATTTTTTGTATTATCAATATGCAGGGACCCCAAAAGTTCTAATTTTGTGGTATCGGACATTTGTTGAATAATAGTCCAGTCAAATGAGGGAAATGGCTGAAGAGTACGTTATAATGGAGAAAATGATTGAAACACGGGTCATGTTATCGGAAATTTCGTGAGGAACACGCATATGTAAATGATAATTATTTGCCCGGCATGGGGGGGGGGTAGAAAATCCGCAAAAACAATTGCAAATTCGCGAAATATGAAAGACATGGAAAAAAAGTTTCAATAGAAGTTTTTCACAATGCCATTTTGCAAAAAAAAGGTATTGATGACTTTTTTCATATATCTTAGTTGGTTATAAGATACTCAACCTAACATTCGCACAGTCAACTACTTTGCCTCTGAATAAAAAAAATTACTGTCAAAACCGTTTACTACGACATCGTTTAGAATAACATACCGGTTATATTGACCAAAATCATAGGTCCCGGCTTAATTCTGTTAGACCGCCTTATAAAAAACACTGGTTTTTACGACATTGCTTATTACAACATATCCCTTTAAGCAACTACATTTAACTGATATTTTCGGAGAATTGTATTGTAAACATTTGAATAGGTAACAGTATCCACATCTGGTACAGTAAATGACCATTAAGATCGCAAAAATAAACAAAAACGTGTCGAGTTTAGGGTCTAGTGTAATTCTCAGAATATCTGCTACTGAAGCTAAGGAGTTTATTGGTGTAGATAACTTTATTGCAATTTGTGCACCAGCTACGGAAGATGATATTGTACAAGGAGTTCAAGAGGAAAATGACGAACAGGAAGAGACTGAAGAACAATTTACAGTGCCAACTTTGAATGATGGTCTCAATGCTGTCAGTGTATTACGAAAAATTGTTTTTTATTCTAATGAACAGTTTCATATGCAGGGAAATTATGATGATACATTAATTAAAATTAAACGTGAACTACAAAGTCTGTACGCACGACAGAAGTGTTCCAAACAGACTAAAATTCCAGATTTTATTAATATAGAAAAATGATAATTATATGTACGTAATGTCTTTTTATAATAGGTTTTATGTAAAATAAATAAAATTTAGTTTTATTTTACATATGAATATATTAATCACACATTCAATAATAGGTATTAAGTACTTAATAATAACGTTACCGGCTATTACGACTATCGGTTTTTACGACCAAATATGAGTAGTCCCTTGGGTGCCATTATAACAGATTTTGACTGTATTTGTAAAAGTACTAAATAGTAGGTACAATAAATATAAATCCGGACAGTACCACTCGACTACAACACTTAATAAGACACCATATACAATTTTCTTTGCGCTTGATTAAATATTAATTAATAAGAGATGAAAAAAGTTTTAACCCTGTAATATTTAATCGGAGTTACATACATATTCCAGGAAAATAAATTAAAAGAATAAAAACCATTTAGCGTAAAAACCACTTAGTTGTTTTTCTGTTGATAATGACAGCCAATTTTTCCGAGAGTTCTTTAATAAGGATTCCATTAATTTAATTGAATTGTTAATTACACCACTTGCAGTCGTCTGTAAAATCTTCCGTGATGTCATTACGAGTGACAAGTTGATTAAAAAAATGCCGGAAACAGTGGATATTCTTCACAAAAAAAAACGGATCGTTTTCCACTAATATTGTCATTTATATTTTTTGTAATGGATTGCAAAATAACAAATTATAAAGTACTTACCTCCAAACGCTTGGAAAAGTTGACGTTAAACCTACGGAATTCTTCGCCCTCAATGTCTATCATGTCGGAAGGGAAGAATTGCTGGAACAATTAATGGTATTGTTAATAATTACAATTCACAACATAAAAGCTCTAATAATAAAAAATATTGTAGTAAAATTTGTTCTAGTTTTAGGTAAATGCGAAGATTAACTCAAGATAGGAAGGAGTGGAAGTGCGTGTCCAACCAGTCTTACGACTGACGACCTTATGATGATGATGATGAAGGGGTAATAGGGAACCGCATGGGGAGTAAAACAGCATGATTAAGGGGTAAAATTTGTAAGAAAATCCGAAGAAATTGCAATCCGAAGCCGAGCCCTGGGTGTGAATTTGACAACGCATTACGATAATAACTACAGCAGCTACATCTATAAAAAATGTAAACAGTGACGGTTGTAGAACTATTCTGCCAGAGCCGGGCAAACTCGGCTGTTTTGCCTCCTGAGTGCTCCTCAAGGTTAACCAAGTAGCTCCTCATTGATCCTGCGAGTGCGAGTGAGATGATTCTTTCCTTTTCTTATCCCTTCCATTTCGCAGATGAGTCCCCTCTTCCATAGCCAAACCCAATAGTTTTGCGAACGTAGTAACGAAAATTTTCGTAAGTATTTTTTAAGTTGCGAGAGTGGCGTCGCTCTTCTACGGGATGCCTATTAATAACCTATTTTGGAGTTAGCAGTTATGAATTTTATTTGTTTATGAATAAATAAATATTGCTAAATATAAATTAAAGTTTACTTGGAGTTGCAGGTTTAAGTTTAAGTTAGTTATAAGAATCTTCGTACAGTCAACTAGCAATGCCCTCTTACGCGAATTATTCGTGAGAATTTGAGTAATTTTTCGATGTAGAATTACCCAACTTAATCGCAAAAGAATTATCTTTATGGGGATTCGCAACCTATTACATTTGGCACTTTGGCTTTCTGTCACGTCAAAATGTTTTCTTGTCATGTTTTGGTTTTATACACTGATAAGAACCAAGGTCACGACCAAGTTTTATTTATGCTCTCGTAGCTAACACAATGGCTAAATGAGCAAGAGCAAGATCACGAGCAAGACTTATCAATAAGATTCTCGCAAAAAAAAAATAAAATATGCGTATTTTTTGTATTATCAATATGCAGGGACCCCAAAAGTTCTAATTTTGTGGTATCGGACATTTGTTGAATAATAGTCCAGTCAAATGAGGGAAATGGCTGAAGAGTACGTTATAATGGAGAAAATGATTGAAACACGGGTCATGTTATCGGAAATTTCGTGAGGAACACGCATATGTAAATGATAATTATTTGCCCGGCATGGGGGGGGGGTAGAAAATCCGCAAAAACAATTGCAAATTCGCGAAATATGAAAGACATGGAAAAAAAGTTTCAATAGAAGTTTTTCACAATGCCATTTTGCAAAAAAAAGGTATTGATGACTTTTTTCATATATCTTAGTTGGTTATAAGATACTCAACCTAACCTTCGCACAGTCAACTACTTTGCCTCTGAATAAAAAAAATTACTGTCAAAACCGTTTACTACGACATCGTTTAGAATAACATACCGGTTATATTGACCAAAATCATAGGTCCCGGCTTAATTCTGTTAGACCGCCTTATAAAAAACACTGGTTTTTACGACATTGCTTATTACAACATATCCCTTTAACCAACTACATTTAACTGATATTTTCGGAGAATTGTATTGTAAACATTTGAATAGGTAACAGTATCCACATCTGGTACAGTAAATGACCATTAAGATCGCAAAAATAAACAAAAACGTGTCGAGTTTAGGGTCTAGTGTAATTCTCATTGTCAGAATATCTGCTACTGAAGCTAAGGAGTTTATTGGTGCAGATAACTTTATTGCAATTTGTGCACCAGCTACGGAAGATGATATTGTACAAGAAGTTCAAGAGGAAAATGACGAACAGGAAGAGACTGAAGAACAATTTACAGTGCCAACTTTGAATGATGGTCTCAATGCTGTCAGTGTATTACGAAAAATTGTTTTTTATTCTAATGAACAGTTTCATATGCAGGGAAATTATGATGATACATTAATTAAAATTAAACGTGAACTACAAAGTCTGTACGCACGACAGAAGTGTTCCAAACAGACTAAAATTCCAGATTTTATTAATATAGAAAAATGATAATTATATGTACGTAATGTCTTTTTATAATAGGTTTTATGTAAAATAAATAAAATTTAGTTTTATTTTACATATGAATATATTAATCACACATTCAATAATAGGTATTAAGTACTTAATAATAACGTTACCGGCTATTACGACTATCGGTTTTTACGACCAAATATGAGTAGTCCCTTGGGTGCCATTATAACAGATTTTGACTGTATTTGTAAAAGTACTAAATAGTAGGTACAATAAATATAAATCCGGACAGTACCACTCGACTACAACACTTAATAAGACACCATATACAATTTTCTTTGCGCTTGATTAAATATTAATTAATAAGAGATGAAAAAAGTTTTAACCCTGTAATATTTAATCGGAGTTACATACATATTCCAGGAAAATAAATTAAAAGAATAAAAACCATTTAGCGTAAAAACCACTTAGTTGTTTTTCTGTTGATAATGACAGCCAATTTTTCCGAGAGTTCTTTAATAAGGATTCCATTAATTTAATTGAATTGTTAATTACACCACTTGCAGTCGTCTGTAAAATCTTCCGTGATGTCATTACGAGTGACAAGTTGATTAAAAAAATGCCGGAAACAGTGGATATTCTTCACAAAAAAAAACGGATCGTTTTCCACTAATATTGTCATTTATATTTTTTGTAATGGATTGCAAAATAACAAATTATAAAGTACTTACCTCCAAACGCTTGGAAAAGTTGACGTTAAACCTACGGAATTCTTCGCCCTCAATGTCTATCATGTCGGAAGGGAAGAATTGCTGGAACAATTAATGGTATTGTTAATAATTACAATTCACAACATAAAAGCTCTAATAATAAAAAATATTGTAGTAAAATTTGTTCTAGTTTTAGGTAAATGCGAAGATTAACTCAAGATAGGAAGGAGTGGAAGTGCGTGTCCAACCAGTCTTACGACTGACGACCTTATGATGATGATGATGAAGGGGTAATAGGGAACCGCATGGGGAGTAAAACAGCATGATTAAGGGGTAAAATTTGTAAGAAAATCCGAAGAAATTGCAATCCGAAGCCGAGCCCTGGGTGTGAATTTGACAACGCATTACGATAATAACTACAGCAGCTACATCTATAAAAAATGTAAACAGTGACGGTTGTAGAACTATTCTGCCAGAGCCGGGCAAACTCGGCTGTTTTGCCTCCTGAGTGCTCCTCAAGGTTAACCAAGTAGCTCCTCATTGATCCTGCGAGTGCGAGTGAGATGATTCTTTCCTTTTCTTATCCCTTCCATTTCGCAGGTGAGTCCCCTCTTCCATAGCCAAACCCAATAGTTTTGCGAACGTAGTAACGAAAATTTTCGTAAGTATTTTTTAAGTTGCGAGAGTGGCGTCGCTCTTCTACGGGATGAAGGGGCTTGATATGAGAGTGGAAGGGAGAAGAAAAAGACAAAATAAAATTATTCATTACTGCTTACTCTCTCGTACTCATTGAAGGGTATGGAGTGACTCAAACTAACCTCATGTAGCGGCCCCTGCGAAGTTAAAGTTTGCCCGGCTCTGTACTATGCTACTAAACATAATAATTTTCTACGCCCATTGGGATAACAATTAATTAAATAACTACTTTGTTCATGGTTGTTAATGTGCAGTACTACTTCATTCTAGAAATTTAACTTATAAAACATTGAAATCATGTACCCTCCATTTTTTTGAAAACAGATAAATAAAACATTTCTCATTCGACAAAGTTTCGTATTGTCTAAATACTTTGCAAAGTTTAATAAGTCCGAATAAAATGACATCGTCGATCCACTACATTTAATATGTATATAATAAAAATATTTAATATATGGAAATTTCAAAGATATAGGTAATAGGAAGGGTACTTTCGTTAGTAAATCAAAGAGTATGTGGTTTAAAATATAATAAAATAGTTAATAAATGTGTATATAACGTAACTATTACTTACGCTTGATTATTTCGGTCTATAGTTTACTATTTGTGTCTGTAAATTGAAAATTTTATGAAGTACTATCAGCAAAACAAAACCACAATACTTTTCTTTTAGTTAAGGTAATAGTAATAGTAATAGAAGAATAATTTGCATATGTCGTTGACAGTCCGCATTTTCCACTTTATACTAATGAATCGCAAATAGCCCTTACATACATATTCACTATTAATTATAACGCAAAACACCGATTTAATTAAACTATTACATACATGCCCAATCACCCTATATAAGGTTTACTTTTCCGTACCGTAGCGCGCTCTGTTGCTGATAATTCCAAGGAATAAAGTCGTCGTTCAAACATTACAGTTCGCCTTAAAAAGTAGAGCAGTGCTTGCCGTCTAACGTCAACACTATGTTCACAGATGGCGTTCACAACTTCCAGAACATTTAATTTCAAATATCCTTTTTTCACATTAATGTACACAATAGCATAAGCAAACAATAAAAAACAATTGACGTTGTAATGTAAAACTAAACCATTTGTGCGGTACTAAAATATACGTATTACTACGTAAAATAAGTTAATTAAGTAAAATATTGTTTAACTTTGAACCCAGTACTTTTGAAGTTAAAATGAAAAGACGGAAGTTCAAAAAAAAAATTTATAGTTATATAGCGAAAAATAAAAGTAAAAGTCATTTCTCACTTCCATCTACAGCTTACTGAATAAACACCAGAAGCACAAAAAATTATTTAAATGCTTTGATTGTTTAATTTAAGGAAAAAATAAACATAAAACAAAATTAGAAATTTCGAATTTTGATTATAACCGGGAAAAAATAGATAAAATAAATAGCTTTTCATTACTGGTAAACGATTGGAAGTGTTTAAAATACAACAATGGTATCGCGTGGATTAAATTTATGAAAACGCTTTGATTTCGTTTTGTTTACGCAAGGTCTGTTATTTGCGCCAGTTCAATTAATCCTTTCAAACCAATGTTCCCTTAACAGTGGCTGAAAGACATACATGCAACATAAATCAATACAACATGAATTCAGTTGAAGTACTTGTTCTACAAAACGCTAAATGTATTTATAAGATTACCTTTTTGAATTGGTCGTTTTTTTTTGCCTTAAATTTTCCCAGCAAAAGTGGATCAATCTTATACACAGAAATACCCTTTCGAATATATAACAACTTGCATTGAATTTCACCCCTAACGACCCCCTCTTACATACGTGCCTCTTCGTAATTCAAACAAAATATTATTTGTGTCGAGGCTGATTCTCAATAATAATTTTCATCTATTCATCTTATTACGCGTGGCTTCACCAATTGACCTCACCAAATCATATACGGTGAAGGTCAACAATTATAGAGTAAATTACGATAGCATGTCTCATCACAGCAATAACTTTATTTATAATAAGTTCAAACTCCCTTTCGTTATAATAGCTTAATTATTGAAGACTAGCAATGCCCTCTTACGCGAATTACTCATGAGAATTTGCAGTTCGCTCCGGCAACGAAATTGAGTAATTTTCCGATATAGAGTTACCTGACTTAATCCCAAAAGAATTATCTTTATAGGGATTGACATAAAAGACAGTACAAATGTAGGGATAGATATGCAGGGGCAAAAGATTAATATGCTTAGATTTGCTGATGATATAGCAGTATTAGCATCTAGCAAGAAGATAGCTTTAAATAAAATGGAATCGGTACTAACAGATCAGTACTGTATGAAAATAAATAAAAGTAAAACTAAAATACTCGTATGCAAGGGATGGCAAAGTAAGGAAAGAGCGAATATAAAGATAGGAGACGAAAAATTAGATGAAGTGGCTGATTGTAGATATCTACGAAGTCAAATAAGTCAGGACGGAAGGAGTAGTAGGGATATAAAGCAGAGGATAGCGCAGGGTCGTGTCGCCTTCAATAAAAAGAAGTCACTTTTATGCTCGCGAACGGTTAATTTAAAATTCGAAAAAGGTTGTTAAAGGTGTATGTTTGGAGCGCGGCATTGTACGGGTGCGAAACATGTACAGTGGGCGCGGCGGAAAAGAAAAGATTAGAAGCCTTCGAAATGTGGTGTTATAGGCCAATGATGAGGATAACGTGGGTAGAAAAGGTTAGAAATGAATAGGTATTAGAAAGAATACGAGAACAGAGGACTCTATGGATGTCAATAAAAAGTAGGCGAGATAGATTGGTAGATTCTCAGACATGAAAGTCTAGTCAAAAACATATTAGAGGCAGAAACAGGAGTTAGGAGGGATAGAGGTAGATCTAGGTTAGATTACTGTTCGCAAATAGTTAAGGATATGGGTTGTTCTAGTTTTAGGGAAGTGCGAAGATTAGCTAAGGATAGGGAAGAGTGCAGGTACGTGTCTAACCAGTCTTAGGATTGACGACCTTATGATGATGATGATGATGGGGTTTCACAACCTAATATATGGCGAAATTATTCTCGACTCAATTCCGCACATTGGCTTTCTGTCACGTCAAAATTTTTTGTTGTCATGTTTTGGTCTTACACGATTATAAGAACCTAGGTCACGACCACGTCTTATTTATGCTCTCGTAGCCAAGATAATGGCTAAATGATCAAAAGCAAGATCAAGAGCAAGACTTATCAGTAAGATTCTCGCAAAAAAAGTAAAATATGCGTATTTTTTGAATTATCAATATGCAGGGATCGTCAAAAGTTCTAATTTTTGTGATATCAGACATTTGTTAAATATTAATTTTACTGTAAGATGTAGGTACGGAATGTTCCAAAGTTAACTAATTTGGTCGATAAAATGCATTTTTGCAACATTCGCATTACAAATAACGATAATCAAACAAGTCAAAATTTCGCAATGATGTAAATAGAGTTGAAATTGCAAACATACGAAAGGAGCAATAATTTTAATTTTTCTAAACTGTTACCATAAGTTTTGACAAAACCAAGAACCGATCTCGCAAGAGCAAGACCAATACTGTTAGAAAGCAAGACCAAGATCAAGGTTATATTAGTCTTATCTTGCGTTCGCTTATCACTAATTACTAACAGATCAATTGTTATTAAAAATTATACAAACATGTATTAATAACAATCATCTTAGGTGTTACGCTAAGTTTAGTATATCAAGTATGTAATATTTGTTAAACATTATAAACGCCAATTAGCGCAAAATAACGGCAAATTGTATGGTGATTACCGATCTCACCAACTTGCAAAAGGTGCAGTCAGGTTATCATGTGTAATCTGCCCCAGCAGCTTTTTCGATTTGCAGATGGGGAATCGATTTGACATGAAATAAAAATAATTCAGCTAAATTTATAGCTGTTTATCTCAAACGATTTTCGAGATTTTCAAAAAACTCTTTTATTTTTTTTTTTCAATAGTAAAATCCAAGATTAATGAATGTGACACTATGAAAAAAATAAAATAAAAACAAATTTTTCTTACAAAATATATCGGTTGAACGCACAAAAATACAGAAAATAGTTTTTCTGCTGAAAAAGCTCAACTTACAAAAATATTTAAAAAATTAAAAAATGCATTATGCAAGATTAGATTTTCATGTTTCATCATCATCATAAGGTCATCAGTCCTCAAGACTGGTTGGACACGTACCTCCACTCTTTCCTATCCTGAGCTAAACTTCGCATTTCCCTAAAACTAGAACAGCCCACATCCATAACTATTTGCGAAGAGTAATTCTAATCTAGGTCTACCTCTACCCCTCCTAACTCCGTTTCTGCCTCTANTTATCGATTATTTTCTTACAATCAACAATAGATTGTTAAATTTAATAATTGCCCACCTGTGAAGATTAATGAATACCTATTCATTAAAAATTAGTGAAAATAAAAAAACATTTTTAGAGAGGAGATATGTAGATAAGTATATGTATGTTCATTTATATATTAATTAATTGTATAGAGATAAATTTCGTGTTTCATAATGGACGTTACCAATGAGATATCAATGCAAATTAATTTGTTTTAGGAATGGGCCTTTTGCCCCTTTGATATAAATAAATAAATAACTATGAGTCATTAGAAACATTATTTTTGAAATTCCTGAAACAAACTGACTAATAATAATTTATCTGAAGAGATTTCTTAAAATACTTTTCCTTTATTTATTATTTCTTCCAAAATAAACGACCGACTAAAATACATATTTGAATGCAGCTTCTTTAAATATCTAAAAAAAGGCATTGCAAAGAGCAAAGAGCGCGTCAATACGTATTAATGCATTCTAGATTGAATAATTGACAAATTACGTTTACTTCACTAAAAGGTGGTACAATTTGTGTGAATTAATTTCCAGAGCAACGAAATGTCTCAAAAATATTAATTACTTTTGTAGTAAGTAATGGATATATTTTTTATTAACAATTTCTTTTGTGTGAAAAGTAGAGATTAGCAACTCTATTATTCATAAAAAAAGTGTAATACATACTTAGTGTGAATTATCTCCATCCTAACATTATAAATCAATAAAAAATTCTGATTGATTTAAATGATTGTTTAGTATCATTTCACGCTTTAACTATTCAATCAATCATCATGAAATTTTGTACATACATATTATCAGCGGTACAGAAAAGAGGATAGCGGACCTTTCATAAAAGAAATGCTGTTCCCGAGGGATAGAAAAAATTCTTGTCATTTCAATAAAGAAGGATTGTCACTGTTATTCTATGAAAAACATAGAAAATTACAAACTAGTTTCAGGAATATTTATCAAATTATTGTATTTTCGATGAAATTTGACACGTATTTAGGACATAAATGTAGGCGAAACCGTAGGTAAAAGCTTGTTATTCATAAAATATATACTGGTTAATTGAAAACACTTTTTCTCAGTAAAAAAAAAAAAAAAATGATTACAATAAAATATGTATTTCCATTAAGTACTCATTACAAAAGTAAATAGTTAATGTAAATTTCTTGCATTATGCAAACAATTTACGTTACTGATTATAATAATAATGGATAAAATAAATTATTAACATTATCTTATTCGCAACCCCCCAAAAATTTATCCGGAAATTACATTTAGTCACACCAAAATGAGTAAATAAAGAAATCAACATAGGTACTCATGAGAAAATTAGGTAGGTAATGTAATGTAATGTAAAAATTTCAAAAATGTAATTTTATACAGGTAAGATACATATTTTATGTTAATTAATTTATTTCATTTACGTTTAAAACAACTAAGTAAAATGAACAAGCTTTTATAGTACTTATCTGAACACGCAAAGTAAAGAAATTCAATTTGAAAATCGTTGCAAAATAAAATAGAAAGACTTGTAAACAGTCTTAGGAACTAGTTTTTTCAAATTAAAGCGCTAATTATGGAGATGATGATATTATCTATTCACAGCAAGGGCATAAAATAAAACAACAGTACGGATTTGCATATTGAAATAAACACACATATACACAGGTAAGGTAAAATGTTCACCGAACGTATGACATTACATATTTGTTTGTCATACGACCAAAACGCATAAATTGCTGAACGTATAAAATATATTTTTTCAACCACGTCCATTTGAACATATCTCTGAAGAATGTCCTAAACTAATAAAATTCTCAAAATCGTTTGAACAACACGTAACACCCTTTAAATTGTATTCATTAGACTTATATTGACTATGTGACTTACATTTAAAAATCAAAACTATACTTCGTTTAGTTTCTCTAGCGATGTGGCCTTCAGTTTGACCAGCGCAAAGTAGAAAAGAACAACACTAGGCCAGAAAAGAAAGGAGACAACTCTCGGCCAAACTCTTAACCGGTAAGGAACGTATAATCCGTACAGTACTGCACGGAAAAAATGACCATTTTATCCACTAAAATTACAATGCTCAAATGTGCTGTTATTGGTATCAATTACTACTGAAAATATCAACGAGATGTTTATTTATATTTGAAGACATATTAAAGACTTTAACGCTTGTTTTCGACTCGCACTACTATTCATGGTTGAACAAAACTTTTGGCAGGTACTGTATGAAAAAGTATGTTTAATGAACAAGAGTCGAGAGTATAATGAGCTTTTTTCTCCCTACCTATGATTTTGCCAGCGCGCATCCAAGACATTGAAAGGGGCACATCGCTATAGAAAGTAAACGAAGTATGAGATATGTAATAATAAAAAAACTCACCTGTGGATTGTGGAAAAATTCGTATTTCCTAAAGTCTTTTCTAAACATGAACCTAACTTTGGCGTGTCTAGAATACATTTGTATATCTCTATGGGCCGACAAAACATACTCGTGATCTTCCACTGTTCTTTCTGAAACAAAAGAAAAACTCACAGAAATCATTTTCAATTTTGTCTCTATTTAATCTAACATTTACCTGCATAAAAGACATTTTTAATACAATACAATTCAATACTGCAGTTACATTTCACAAAATACAGACAACTTCTTTTAAATTATATAAGCTGCAATTAATGTGCAAGGACATTTTCGCAAAATGGATCAAGGATAGCGAGGCACGCAAGCAGTAGAGCCCTTTATTTTCGTATTTAGTAGTCGTCCTGCAGTCAGTCAGTCATACAAGGACATGTGTACGAAACAAGAGCGAGTTTCATTTCACGCTTAACTGAACGGAAAACATTTTGATCGAAAATAAATAAGTTTTTATAATAGATCCTTGTTTTCGTTTTTTATATTTTAAACAATACTGTAGAAGAAATAATGTGCTGTCTGCTATCGATTTCAAGACAGTCGAACTTATCAATCAATTAAACCAATTAAATTAAACAATGAAGTACTGTAAAAACCAACTAACTGGCTGTGTGCGCTGCATATATTACAGTCAAATTAATCTTACAATTCCACGTAAATAATAATTCATGTGTCTAATTGATCAATTAAAACGGTCAAGAGAACATTCGCTTTAAACACGTTCTGTTTATTTGGTTGTACAAAAGCAACTATAATTATTCCATTTACCAGAGTTTGAAAGTCATTTTTAAGTACATAATTACTGTGTATTAGATACTAAAATTTTCGAGGCAACCATTATTGCTTGAAATATTTCTACAATGGGACCACCTCTCCGAGGGAATATGCAAGAACTTGCATGACACTAAACAAGGGATGACAATTAAAAATCAAAAATTAAAAAAAAACCTAACGCAGGATCGAGTCGAGTTCAATAAAAAGAAGTCACTTCTATGCTCGCGAACGGTTAATTTAAAAACTCGAAGAAGGTTGTTAAAGGTGTATGTTTGGAGAGCGGCTCTGTACGGGTGCGAAACATGGACAGTGGACACGGCGGAAAATAAAAGGTTAGAAGCGTTCGAAATGTGGAGTAACCGGCGAATGATGAGGATACCGTGGATAGAGAAGGTAAGAAATGAAGAGGTATTAGAAAAAGTAGGAGAACAGAGGACTCTATGAAAGTTAATAAGAAATAGACGAAATAGGTTAGTAGGACACCTAGAAGTAAACCTAGATTAGATTACTGTTCGCAAATAGTTAAGGATGTGGGCTGTTCTAGTTTTAGGGAAATGCGAAGATTAGCTCAGGATAGGAACGAGTAGAGGTGTGCTTATCCAACCAGTCAAGGACTGTTGATCGTATGATGATGGTGAACCTAACTGAACCCTCTGACTACACTCTAGCCCTTCCACCCATTTCCCGTCTTCCTCTAACCGACGATTGTCACACCCCTTTTATGTTGTCATGGTAAAATTAGCATGCAAATATGGGTATTAACCATCGGATAATTACTTTCAAATTAACAGTGAAAGCAATAAATAAGTCGCGACCCGAGAAACCCGAAAACCGAAAAAATCAAGTTTCCGAGTTGCGGCTTATTTTAGGCTTTCAATGCTACTTCCGAAATCATCACAAGTTTCAGGCCCGGTTTAGATGCCTACTAAAATCTCAATCGATATTACAGCGGTTGTCAGGCCATTACGACTGAGTAATGACACTATTCAGAAAAACAAATCGTCAGCGGTTAATTAGTGGATAATAATGAGTCCAGCTACTTATAGCTGTCTAGGAACTTCCTAACCGATTTTATAAAATTTGCATGCGTACATAAATTGATGTTAGCATACGAACTGTTTTTGGGTTGTATTATTTCCTTCCCTGCAAGCCCCAAAACCTCCGTTACTCGAAATCTCAACCCTCTATTAGTCGAAATAATCAGTGAGTCCCTACAAGCCATTTCGGTACATATTTTCCCTCTGTAATTCGAAAAATTAAATTGAACCTCTGTATCTCGAAAATAGCAATGTTTTATTTTATAACCTTTACAACTCGATAATTTGAAACTTATTACGTCTATGGTTCGTAGAAAACTAAGTTATCGACTTTAAGAGTTTGCCGACAATGTAAGTACCTACACTAAATCTTAACCACGACAAGTCGAATCAAAAAAGTGGAAAACTCTATAACTCGAATTTTTTGACGTCTCCCTTGATGTTCGAGTTATAGAGGTTCTACTGTATTAGAAAGAATAGAGTCCGGTAGTCACTAAAAAATAGGCGAGATAGGTTGGTAGGACACCTTCTTAGGCATGAAGGTCTAGTCAGAGACATATTAGAGGCAGAAACAGGAGTTAGGAGGGGTAGAGGTAGACCTAGATTAGATTACTATTCGCAAGTAGTTAAGTATGTGGGACGTTCTAGTTTTAGGGAAATGCGAAGATTAGCTCAGGACTGGATGGAGTAGAGGTGCGTGTCCAACCAGTCTTAGGACTGACGGCCTTATGATGATGATGACTTAATAAGTTATTATTGCTAGTATTTTCTTTACTCTCTGGTAGAATTATCCGGCACCTGCCGCCATTACCCGGTACCTGGCAGGATCCTAAAAAACCGGTCGTATCCGCCAGGAATCGGATTCAAACCGGGTACCCGGTCCATCTCCAACCTTATATGACTTTTCATATTTAAAAATACTTTAAGATGTCGTTTTCCTTTCAAACGAAAAATAAAAAATGAAACTCATTTACGTTGCTATGCATTAAAAGTACGTCAAGAATAAACATGTTTTTAAGTAATATGCGGCAAATGCTTTTAGAGTTCATTACTGGGTATGCGTAGGTTTTTAGTCTTTTACTATTTTTATCGTTATTACCACAAACAAGAAAGGAGAGTGCGGTAATCGTAGGACGTGTGCACGGGACAAAACAAAAGCCTAATGTGACATTATCGTCAAATCGCCCACCTACCCGAATGCCATTATTACCACCCTAATACTTCCGAAACAAAGACGAAAATAATTTCTCACAAACAATGCGTGACGTTTACAACAAAAGTAGTAATTAATCATTACACAATAAAAGCAGAATTGTTTAAAACAATTTTCAACCATCGAAGAGGGAGCAGAACTACACAAAAACTTTAGCGATGAGGGTGGCATTGAAGGGCTTCTATCAAAAACAAATTGCCTAATGAAGTAAAAAATGATTCAATGGTGATAATTCCGAGTACAAAAAGTAAATTAAAAAAAAGACAAATGCGAGTTTAATTGGCACGCCGAGGGTTCCGTACCTTATCAAGTACGTTATTAAGTAAGTAGTTGATATCATTGTCGATTTCTATTATATTTTAATAATGGAGATTCTTATGTAGTCCAAATCACTGCTCGGCCAATTTTTATTTGACTTGAGAAAATAGATTCTAAATTCGAAAGTATTTTTTGTGCAATTTCTTCGCCGACTCTAAAGCGATTTTAAATATTAATAAGGTACGTATAATTCAGCCAATTACGAATTTATTGTTTTGTGTATTGGGTTGGCCATATTTCAAGGGTGCTTCCATTTAAATTTTAAGACTATATTCCACCTCTAAGGATGGAAAGTTAGAGGATGATTCACGTTTTTAACTTTTTAGTTTAAATTATAGATGTAGGAACGATATTGAAATAGGCTTTTACACATCAGTATATTAACTCTTTCAATCAGCCCAAAAGTTATGAATTGTATTCTTCGGCAATGTGTTTCTTCTTTTCACGGCATCGTAAATTAGAAGAATTCCTTTGATGTCCCAAAAATTTGACGCCATCAACTTATCAGCAGATGGAACGCATTTTATCTTTTTTTGGGGCTGATTGACCAAGCCCGTTCCACTACTTTACAAAACAACGCAAAAACTCCACTAGATTCTATTCAAACTATTACAGCATGATAAGATATATAATAGCGGCTATGGCTATACTCCCACCAACGGAATTATTAGATTAAATTAGAAGTTACACTATAGAGGAACCCTAATTCACATGTATGAAGTGCCATGCAAGCCCAAGGCTTGCGTTAGGATATGGTGAGAGGAGATTCCCCGATTGGTTTCTATGAAATGATATGACCCATGGCCTTCGGTTTGGTTTACGTACGGTTATGGTGGAAAAGGTTTCCCTGATTGACATGTGTGAAATGCTATAGGAGTAAATTATGGTGAGAGAGAATTACCAATTAGCTTAAGTAAAATTGTATGTTCCATGAGCCTAGAAAAGAAAAGAGATGGACCAAGTACCCGGATAATGACGCTGGGTAACCGATAGTGCCGATATAGTTCTTCTATGTTTTATCACCTTGCAGACATTATATTCCCGTTTCAATGGTTTCAACTCAATCCACTTGTTGAAAATCCATCATCATCATAAGGTTGTCAGTCCTAAGACTGGTTGGACACGCATCTCCACTCTTACCTATCCTGAACTAATCTTTGCATATCCCTAAAACTAACAACCCACATCCTTAACTATTTGCGAACAGTAATGTAATCTAGGATTACCTCTACCCCTTCTAACTCCAGTTTCTGTCTTTAATATGTCTCTGACTAGACCTTCATGCCTAAGAAGGTGTCCTACCAACCTATATATATATATTTGCATGCTAATTTTACCATGACAACATGAAAGGGGTGTGACGATCGTCGGTTTGAAGAGGACGGGAAATAGGTGGAAGGGCTAGAGTGTAGTTAGAGGGTTGAGTTAGGTTCATCATCATCATACGGTCGTCAGTCCAAAGACTGGTTCGACTAGCACTTCCACTCGTTCCTGTCCAGAGCTAATATTCGCATTTCCCTAAAACTAGAACAACCCATGTCCTTAATTATTTGCGAACAGTAATCTAATCTAGGTCTACTTCTAGGTGTCCTACTAACCTATTTCGTCTATTTCTTATTGACTTCCATAGAGTCCTCTGTTCTCCTACTTTTTCTAATACCTCTTTATTTCTAACCTGCTCTATCCACGATATCCTCATCATCCGCCTGCAACACCACATTTCGAATGATTCTAACCTTTTCGCACCCGTACAGCGCCGCACTCCAAACCCACACCTTTCACAATCTCTTTCGAATTTCTAAATTAACCGTTAACCAAGCATAGAAGTTACTTCTTTTTATTGAAGCGACACGACCCTGCGCTGTCCCTTTATATCCCTTCTACTACTACTCCTTCCTTCCTGACTTATCGGACTTCCTAGATACCTAAAATCAGTCACTTCTTCTAATGTTTCGTCTCCAATCTTTATATTCGCTCTTTCTCTACTTTTTCTTCCCTTGCATGTCAGTATTTTTGTTTTACTTTTATTTATTATCATTCAATACTATTTTGTCAATACCGCTTCCATTTTATTTAAGCAATCTCTAACTCCTCCTTGCTAGATGCTGATACTGCTATATCATCTGCAATCTGTTGAAAACTCGTCAACCAAAAAAAAAAATTGTATTGGTTCCATGTTTAAGCGACTTTTTGAACTTAATTTAATGGAAAGTTTGTCAGAAGAAAAAGATGAACCATTAACCGTAGTGGTTTTCCCGGGCACTCGATAAAACCTCTAACTGGTGCATCTCTAGAAAAGAGGATTTTCTGATTTACATATCTAAGCGCTACATTTACGTATAACAAAAGTTTGGGATAACTTTTGGCGGGAAAAATTTCTCTGATTGCTAGCGCTATCCAATCGTCTAAAGGACTGATTCAGCTAATTGTTTATTAATTAGTTAAGCGAGCCAGTGGAACCTGTGCATTCACGTTCGTTTGCCTTTACTTGCACGCACTGCATGCTGTTACGGCAGAATTGCACATTAATTGCGACCCTGAAAGGAAACGAAACAAACCTTGCTCGGTTAAAATTAACGAGTTTTCAATGTTCGATTGCTGTTGTTTGTTGTGCTTCCAGGACCAAGCGGCGCGGTCGCTATGGAAGTCAATTTAAAGATTTTGACGAGACGAACGTGGTTTACGACTTCAAACATGTTTCTACGAAAACGTTAACTAACCTTCCGTTCAACGCCATTAACGTTCGTTGTTGCCAAGTCTGCTGGGAGAAGGAATACATGGCCAAAAACGACGAAAAAACATAAACGTATGGCGGCCAGTAAAACGTACGGCAAAGTTTTAAATCAACCAAGCAGTAAAACCTCAACAAAGACAGAGCAATAATTCATGACTGGATTTTATGACCCTTTTTATGACTGAACAATAAAAAATCGCAGGTATGCTATCCTGCAGGTGTGATTTTACCCTTTTCCCAGTTACTTAATCATAGTTTGCAAAAATTACTGGGCACATTTTCGGTACAATTACCCTAATTTGTACCTTCAACCTCTGCTTAATGATGTGATCTAACTCTTGAACACCTACATTTTCTATAATTATAGCTTGTATAAACAATGTTANATATGAAACCCTATGACATTGTTAGTTACTTAATAGAGGATTAATTTGATTTTTTTTTTTCGATTTTTTATTTACCCACTACAAACTACCTAAAATTAATGAGGGAAAAATTGTTGCTGTTGTCACAACCCCGCCGGGAATCGAACCCGGGACCTTTGGCTCTACGCACCAATGTTCTACCACTAAACCCACCATTTCGTTGCACGCACTCATGGAATCTGTTCATGGTATTTTGTATAACATGCCGGAGCATAGCAGGCTCGATTTCGCTTAATTCACTGGGAATATTTTCTTTCAACCCGGCCATATTCCACCGAGTATTTATGTAAACCTTGCTCTTAAGATACCATCACAGGAAAAAGCCCATAGGAGTTAAATCGGGTTATTGTGAAAATCATGTGACACCAAAGCGAGCATCAACATTAGAGAAAACAGCTTACGAAGTTAGTTCACAGCAGCAGAAGAGGCTCCATCTTACTAAAACAACGTCCATAGCCTTGTAGCAGTATGTTCTCGAAGCAGGGGTAGAAAATAACTGGATATCATTTATCGATATGCATCACGAGTAACTGATGGTGTTGTTGCACCTCTCGAATTTAAAAATTCTGTTTACTTATTCACATATCCATTCAAATGGAAATGTGCTTCATCACTCCAAAAAAGACACTATTCAAAGTTCGAAATCTCTCTATAACAGTCTGACAAAAGCTTTCTCGTAAATTGTGGTCATTTTTCATTATTATCTGCACTACTTGGATTTCAGATCAAGCTTCAAATGTATTGATAGCCGAGGATTGCGACAAACGCTAACTTCATTTATTCCATCTCGTAAACGTTTAATATTGTAGTGCATGGGAACAAAACTGCCGCCGAGCCATAAGGTACGATTCTTCTCCTCTGAGATAGCGTAAGCGAGATGAGCACCAGACCAATTCGACATCGCAGTTGGCAAATCCGCATGAAGAATAAATATACTGCAAGGGGTGCATTTAGTATGGAGAGAGGGGCTCTCAATACTCAATCCAACACGTTAAGAGGAGGGGTCGACGAAGTGTGACATTCTATAAGAAGGGAGGGTCCTAAGTTTCGTGACGTCTCATTTGAAAATCTTATACATGTAAGTGTTAAAATGCCAAATTTGAACTATTACCGGAAAACTTAAAAATATTTCCAACTCTATCTGTATCGGCATAAGGTTTAAATTGTTTTGTTGGTGAATTCACACTCTCGCCCTACTAGTGTCATGGCCGGTCGCCTATGAGCCCTTTAACAAATGTATAAATAATTTGGAGGAATGGATTCAAACTCCATGGATTCAAGATGATTGAGTTTGTAGCTTCTATTAATATAATTAATAATTTATAAATTTGTTAATTTTTTCAAATGTTTCATTTAATGTTTATTGTATTACAAAATAATTTAAATGGAAATAAAACAATTTCGGAACTGCTGTTTTAATTTAATAATTTTTTAATGTAAAATTGCAAAATATGTAACGTCACACTAGAGAATGGAAGGGGAAAGGGGTCACACAAATGAGACCAACTGTGATAAGGACGGGGGAGAGGTCAAAAAATCAGGAAATTAGTGTAACGTATAGTTTATAGATGACCCCTATCCAGAAATATCTGTCACAACTCTTCGAAAATTTGCTTTCTCGTTCACCTTCACGGAGAAAAGGAATAATGAAAATTTACCTTAATATTAAAGTGATATTTACAATTTATCCCACTATCCCATTGCTTGGTAAGCGAAAATAATAAAAATTACAATTTGGACCCGAATTTGTAAAAATAAAATCCCAGCAGAAATAAATTTACTAGGTATTTTGGTTGAAATTACAAATTTAATTGTAATAATTAAGAAAGTTGAAATAATTTTTAAAGAAACACGACAAAATTGAGATTATTACAAGTTACCTAATAAATTCTACTGTTTCTACGGGAAATTCAATCATTTACAATCGGTTATTGTAATTTTTGCATTGTCATAAAAATGTAGTGCTCTTCGTGTTTGGATTGTTGTTTTTGTACCACGATAACGAATCTGCTACTCATAAATAAATTTTTAAAACAATCGAATATAAAACGCCCACCCGGAATTTTTAGTGTGGGTACAATTACCTACTGTACCCACATATATGGATATGAATTTTCATCAAGTAACTGTGAATTCCTTTCAAATGGTAAATTTCTCTTACAATATTAAATGATAGGTATTGCAACTTACCTAGACCCAAATCCACCCAATATTCTATGATGCTCCAGTTGGCACTTTTAGCGAGTCTATTTTTCAGGGCCAGCAGCTGACAAAGGTCACTAGAGCACAAACTCTTTTCGACAATAACACTTTGCCAACTACCGTCATCATTATAAGACAGAGCAATAATTCATGACTGGATTTTATGANTTTAAAATTCTAACTCTGCCATGAGATACCCTGTATAATACATTAATTTTATATTTGCAGAAAACACAAAAAG
The DNA here is from genome assembly GCF_000699045.2 of Agrilus planipennis. Classification (NCBI taxonomy): domain Eukaryota; kingdom Metazoa; phylum Arthropoda; class Insecta; order Coleoptera; family Buprestidae; genus Agrilus; species Agrilus planipennis. Next base: position 342,793 of record NW_020438991.1, on the reverse strand, counting down.
TTCAATGTTTCTTAAAAATATAGGATTTTGGCCACTTTATTTGCTAATTTTAGTTGGAAAAGTAAAGTAAAGCAGTTGGTCATTCGGTTGCGCCCCCCGCCCCCCAAACAGAATAATTCGCTTGGAACCTGATCATCATCAATGTATACCACTTACTACTGGTACTAGTTATAATTTTTAATCTATGAGGTGTTTACCTAGGGCGCCTTCGATGTTTAATACGCCTTTGGTCAAAGCTAGTAAACTGTATCTTGATACATAACCGTTCAACACATACAAAATTGATTTATGACCGCCTGCAAAAAACGCCAATTCAAACAGAACTTACGGTATAGGATATAATATTTAATGATACTTTTGACAGGCAGGCAGACGATTATGTAAGGATTCCGTTCAGACGCGGATTTAATGTCAAGAGCGCTCTAGGCTAGCACCTTATAGACGACCCTCTGGCGGTCATATATTTTACAAAATACTTCTTTTTTTTATTAGGTACTTCCTTATTTTTTTTTTAGGTTTAGAACCTTCCGCGCGCGCTCCTTTTTAACCTTGCGCCCCTAGGCATATGCCTACTTTGCCTTATGGATTTTCTTTTTGAAGTACGAAACCCTAAATATACTATTTGATGTGACACATCTAAAAGCATGATAAACACTCGGTTAAAACGTACGGTCAATACGGAACAACGACAGACGACGCAGTTATTTGAACGTATACACATGATTTTTTGAAGTTTCACGTTGTGAACGCCATCAGCCCAAAATTTCCCACTAATTGTGAGAGGCATTTACGTATAAAAAATATTGTCCAACTGAAACCACTATGCAAAATATTTAACATCAATGATGGTTCAGTAGATGTTTTCTTTTTAGTGTGACGCAGGGTCGGACTGGCCCAGGGTGCAGGGGTGCAAATGCACCCCGGGCCAAATAACTCAAAAAATGTGAAAAAAAAGAGAAATTAAAAAAAAACTTAATAAATTTTTAAAACAAGAGCAAAGACAAAGGCAAATTTCCTCCTAACTTCTTAAATTTATTTAAAAACAAGTGCTGTTAAAATTTGTGCACTTTCCCTTCTAAACCAGGCCATTTGATTACATCGCACCCCGAGTCAAAATCTTCAGTCCGGCTCTGGTGTGACGTACAAATTTTCTTGGATCCGTCCTAATTACACATTCTGGCTACAGCTCTGATTTAATATAAAACAAATTGGTCGAATTTTGACCACACGCGATTTCTAGTGTTTACTAAATGAAAACAAGCTATTTTTAGCCTACATTAGCAGGGTAACTTTTATCCAGCCGTCATTGACAATCATAAGCAGTTAACGTTAGTTGTTACCTTCATAAAAACAAAAGTAATAAGTACATCGACTGTATAAACAATTCCTAAAATACCCAAAAACACATTTCCACTATTTTTAATTCAGGAAACAGGCGTAAACGAAAAATATTTGCAAGGTTATCTATTACTTTACGCAGTAGGCAATTTTATTACATCGACACAAAAATAGATAAGTCGATAATAATTATTATGTATTACACACAAAAGCATAACGATTGCAATTTAGCAACATGTGTGTTATTAAAATGATGAACCAAATACAGATGATGACAAGGACAAGCCTAGTTTGTATAAAATGTTACAACATACAAGAAATTATGTAATTAGTGCTTTTGATTTCATTGTTTTCTTTAAAAAACCTTCATTCAAAAATAGAATTTAGAAAAAATTAAAAATTAGTTCCTTTTCTTGCAAAATAAAATTCATGTGAATCTTGTTCTCCATTTTTGTTGAATGCATATTACTTCTAAAAAAACTAAAGCCGAACTATTACTCACTAACTTTTATTATAATATGTATAAAATAATAAAACAGTAATTTGAATCGACAACTAATTTTTGGAAAGAAAGGAAGAGTAATTAATCCCTTATCCTTATGTTTGTATAAAAAATATTAAATTGATATTAAAATTATTATACCATATGTAATGCTTGCGAATTCGTCTACAATTAATGTAAGTATTCAAGGATTGAACACATTATAAATAAAATCTCACTGACTTAAGTACCTAATTAATTCTTAATTCATACGCTCCTTATTAAATATTCGAAATTTTTTAACGTTTCCTTACAACTTTAAATTTTATCAATGTTCTATATTATGAAAATAGCAATTCTAATAGAGTTGTACCGAATCGCATCAAAATCCGTTCAAAAATTCCGCTTGCAGACATTTATGATTTATTACTGTCTTGAATACACAACAAATTTAATTCATGACTAATTAAAAGGTCAACAAAGTTAATAAACTCAATTTGTTTTACGCCTACCTTATAAACAATTAATTGATAAATAAGTCGCATTTGTCAATGTCTCTTTCCATCATGGTTAAACATATTTCGAAAATGAATATCCACTACGTATTAAGAAAAGTATTAAATTTATTTCCGTTCGAAAATTCGAATTCGGCAATACCCAAAAATTGTGTCTATTAATTTATAATCTGTAATAATTTCATTAATAGAAGAAATGTCATAAAAAATATCAAATTATCGTCGCATTGATATGATTTCTACATATAATCCAAACGCTGGAAAGTGATTTTTTGGTAGATTTTCATGCACCATTCTATAACTTTCGATGTTATTTAATATCGATACACTGACTAGTTTTGTCAGGGTTACAAACCCCAAAAGTGGTCCATCTAACCTAACCCAACCTAACCCCAAAAATGGTCCATTTAGTAAAGAATAATTTAAATCCATGGTCAGTAATTTATTAAAATTGCCATCAGTTTTTAGAGATATGTTTTCAGGAAATCCAAAGACTGACTCCGGATAAGAAGGGGTGAAGACGCGCGTCAACTAGTGAGATTTATTTGAGAATTTACAAATATCATTTTTACAGAAATAAAAAAAGATTCATAATTTCTGTAGAGACCCAAACAAATAAATTTAAGTTAAAAAGTCCTCTGCATCCCAACCACCAGCTACCCATTTCTAAAAGCATAGTCCGGTGGGACTGTCCAGAGTAACTGGTGGGAATGAAACACCTAAAACTTTTATTGCAGCGAGCGGCATGGCCAAGAGGTTTAGACCATTCCTCACCATTCAAGACCACACCGGGCTTTGATCCCAAATCCGTCTTCCTGATCCAAAATTTTCTGTGGTTTCTTTGGATCACTTAGGCAAATGCTCGGGCAGTAATATTCCACAGATAGTCATTCATTCTCTTCCGTCTTTATTTCGTCCGTCTCGTTTTTCCTGAACCACCTGATTCCTAAAAGGAGGCTGAAGAAGGCCTTATGTCTTAACCTCCAGCGTAGTCCAATGGGACTGCCTGCCCATCAGCATCAGTAACTTGTGGGAATTTAACACTCAAAAGTTTTAATTTTTCATAATCAAGCCGTTCAAGCGGTTTAATGAAACCATTGAAGAAAAAACGGACAGACAGACACACGAGTGATCCTATAAGGGTTCAGTTTTTCATCCAGACGTACGGAACCCTATTTCGAGAACCAACTTAGAAAAACGTGTGGTCTCTCATACATTCAAACTTACAAATACAGACTTCTTATTAATTTTCCAGTAAACTATATAGATAAGTAAAGAACTATTTGCAGTAATTTTTTCAAAATTTTCGGTTGACTAGTTTCGGAGATAAGGGAAGAGGGCGGAATAGTCAAAATTTTCATCTATTTTCTTAAATAACTTTAAAAATATTTATTTGAAAATAAAAAAAAATATTTAAGACTAACAGCAAACCATTTCATTTGATATGTCATACGGTAAAGTTTGCAAAACTTTTTTAATTTCCTATTGGTCTATTAGCCATTTGGCTATTGTTTAATTTAAACTGTAAAACGTTTTACAATTTCGCGATGAATTAAAATTTCTCATATAAAATTACCATATTGTGTCTATCTTTACTAAACACAAACCACATACATTCAACTAAATAGTATTGTCCTTGTTT
>NW_020438991.1:298105-334998 GCF_000699045.2 Agrilus planipennis | reverse complement strand
AGAGGTGCTCACACGAAATATTCGAAATTTTTTAACGTTTCCTTACAACTTTAAATTTTATCAATGTTCTATATTATGAAAATAGCAATTCTAATAGAGTTGTACCGAATCGCATCAAAATCCGTTCAAAAATTCCGCTTGCAGACATTTATGATTTATTACTGTCTTGAATACACAACAAATTTAATTCATGACTAATTAAAAGGTCAACAAAGTTAATAAACTCAATTTGTTTTACGCCTACCTTATAAACAATTAATTGATAAATAAGTCGCATTTGTCAATGTCTCTTTCCATCATGGTTAAACATATTTCGAAAATGAATATCCACTACGTATTAAGAAAAGTATTAAATTTATTTCCGTTCGAAAATTCGAATTCGGCAATACCCAAAAATTGTGTCTATTAATTTATAATCTGTAATAATTTCATTAATAGAAGAAATGTCATAAAAAATATCAAATTATCGTCGCATTGATATGATTTCTACATATAATCCAAACGCTGGAAAGTGATTTTTTGGTAGATTTTCATGCACCATTCTATAACTTTCGATGTTATTTAATATCGATACACTGACTAGTTTTGTCAGGGTTACAAACCCCAAAAGTGGTCCATCTAACCTAACCCAACCTAACCCAACCTAACCCCAAAAATGGTCCATTTAGTAAAGAATAATTTAAATCCATGGTCAGTAATTTATTAAAATTGCATCAGTTTTTAGAGATATGTTTTCAGGAAATCCAAAGACTGACTCCGGATAAGAAGGGGTGAAGACGCGCGTCAACTAGTGAGATTTATTTGAGAATTTACAAATATCATTTTTACAGAAATAATAAATTCAAGCGGTTTAATGAAACCATTGAAGAAAAAACGGACAGACAGACACACGAGTGATCCTATAAGGGTTCCGTTTTTCATCCAGACGTACGGAACCCTATTCCGAGAACCAACTTAAAAAAACATGTTCTCTCTCATACATTCAAACTGCAAATACGCACAATATTATTTTGTTGAAAGGTTTGCCACTTTAGACCATAGACTTCTTATTAATTTTCCAGTAAACTATATAAGTAAAGAACTATTTGCTGTATTTTTTTCAAAATTTTCGGTTGAGTAGTTTCGGAGATAAGGGATGAGGGTGAAATGGTCAATTTTCATTTATTTTCTTAAATAACTTTAAAATTATTAAAAATATATAGGTATATCCGAGTTCCTCGCAACAAGCCCATTCATTTGATATTTCACACGGTACAGGTTTAATTTCCTATTGGTCCCCCAAAAAACATCCCCATGTTCCAAATTAGTTTATTTCCGGTGCATTTCTACTTCTCACATAGTAATAAATTTACACTCTCCCTTTTAAAACTCCTTCATAAAAACACTCTTTAGAATTTCGTTGCAACCTCCAAGCACATGCGACCAAGTTTCATTCTGCTTTTCACATATCCTTTATCATTTTTCTTCCTCCTTCATTCTGCAGATCTTTTCATCCTTTACACTCTGAGCCTTGTTAAGTACTATACATCCATATTCCCTCTTTACTCTACTATTCTAACAATGTTCCCACACCTAAGCTTTTATCTATACCGCTCGCTTTAAATTGTGGATGTTTCTCAAGTCATCCCTGTCATTATTATTTCACTACGTCTTACTGTATTTCATTCATTCCCATTTTTCCCCTAATATTCCTTTATTTTCTCTTCTCTTACATACGATTAGCTTTAATTCTCCTAACGCGTCTTCCCTTTCTGCTTCATATCTATTCATTTTTAGATTTTTTAAAATCTTTCCTCTCTTGGCTTTCATTATCATGTCATCTTCCTACAGATTCTCTCATTACTCAATTACAGCATTTTTTACGACAACGTGCTCTTTAATTCTGTAACCAACAATACATGAACTGCTGCCTTCACGGCCACAATACATACACAAATGGCTCTAAATATAGACATTTCCTCTCTATTTATAGCACTTAAAACAGAGGAAGTTATATCTGACGTGAATCGGTTGATGTTGATAAGGTAATTCGCTCGTTAGTCACATTTATTTTCAANGGTAGGTTAGGTTAGGTTATCGGGTTTTGTTCAAGTGACCACCCTCTTTCGATCCCCCACCTCCACCCGCTTGAAAATATTTTTTTTATTGAATTTTATTTGAATTATAGTGTATGAAAATTGTCAAAATAATCAACTTTCAACCCCCACAACTTTTTATGGGGGTGAGACCGCCGTAAATTTTTTATGGGGTTTTACTCAGGTGACCACCCTCTTTCGACCCCCTTTACCCCACCTCCATCTAACCCCATAACTTTTTAAGGCCACGAACTTTTTTATGGTACAGTGGTGGGGGAGACCTCCTCTTCCGATCCCACCCACCCCCACCTCCTTCGGGGGTGGGGGCCATCATCTAGACATTTAACCAAGGGAAAATTAACCAAAGGTACCCCCTTTCTGCACACGCCTTCTCACAGCACTCGTATTGCATTCGCTCCTTGCATACGATGGACTTCGAATCACCCACTCTACCGTCCTGTCCTGACTCCCACTGATTGATATCTATTCCCAAAATTGCGTAAAGTGGAAAGAAGTTTTCAAGCGATAACAAAATGGAAGACGCAGTTTCAGCTTACTTTTTATAGAATGAAAGTATACAGTATATATAAGCTAATAGAATGATCTGGAAAATGTTTTAGGGTAGTAGGTGAATATATTGAAAAAGGAAAATAAATTTGTTCTTTTGTTTTATTTTCACTTTTTATTCCCTATTCCGCGAAGTTAAAATGTGCTGCCTCGTGTAGGTCTAATTCGATCTGCCAAAACAGCTCTCCGTACAACGAAAAGTATGGCATGTTATTAATCCCGACAACTTTTTTGAAGTAAACAAACGCCACAGTATAAGACATAAACCGACTGTCGTCAGACGACAATATGAATATTCGCAAAACACGCTTTTCTTCTCTATGCAAAATTAATTATTCATGTCACAACAACATTAAGCATGTGATAAATTTAGTTCAATGATATTGTCATGCTAAGCATTAAAAACGTACTCGTGCTGAGTAAACTGTTCTAAAAGGTTGTCAAACAAAATTCCGATGTCGGTACATTTGCTTGCGCAACAGAAATAGATAATGTGGTATCCTAAGGCCCAGCGCGCACTGCGATTTTTTAGTCGCCGCGACTTAAAAGTCGCAGTCGCAGTAAGTGAAATCGTTACGCGCACTTGCGACCAAATAATCGCGGCTTTTAGTCGTTTGCAATATGAGCGTCACAGAAATAATGTGTATTGTGAATAAATGCTAATAATATTAAAAAGTAAACGATATTGGTTGCTTCCCATCATAAATCAGAGATTAGTAAAACAGCAATTTTCTTTTTTCAATTTCGGATATATATATAACTTTTTCCGTATCTAAAACAGTATGTGACGTTTCTTCTTCCTTTACAACAGAACACTCATAATATAACATGTTTGATAACCACAATGTATTCATTAATTATGCAGATATAACAAAAACATTAATTTAGCACTATAGTATAGTGAATATACATTGTACTATAATATATGAGATGCCGGTCACTAACAGCTGACTGTAATACTGATATGCGCATGCGCGCCTTTCTATTCCCATAGCTTATCGCGTCGCGAGACAAAACGTTGCAAAACGTGTCGTTTCATGGCCTTGATATTTTACTCCCATCGAGCCCAAAGAAAATTGTTGTTACTGATCCCTGAATAATTTTAGGATGGAACCAATATTGTTTCTTCTGTTTCCTTTTAAAATACACGCTGTTTCTTAACACTATGTTCTAACTGACTAAAAGCTGCGATTATTTGGTCGATGTACGCGCATTGTTTTTAGTCGCTACGACTAAAAAATCGCAGTGCGCGCTATGCCTTACAAACACAACACCCGGCAAATAATTTTCTTGGATTTATTATTACTATGATTCTTTCTAAAAATTTAAAACAAAAGAGTATTTGAACCTCGTTAGAGTCAAGCTGGTACTTAGTCATCCGTGGGGTTACCAATCAATTATGATACCGCAAACAATTCTATTGGGTTGTTCGGAAAGTCATTTCGTTTTTTCCCGACAGAGGATTTAATTGTATTCTTTTGCACCCAACTTCACATTTAAGCCGTATAATTTTTATATGCTTTGAGAGCTCATATAGCAAGGCTTGTGTGTGAAAAATTCCAATTAATTCTACGCAGTAGTTTTTGGTTGGTGCCCTTTTAAATATGGAGAGCGATAAGCAGCATTTTCGACATATCTTACTGTTTTACTACAGAAAGGGTAAAAATGCTGTTCAAGCCAGAAAGAAATTGACTGATGTGTATGGAGAAGGTGTGTTGACAGTACGCCAGTGCCAGAACTGGTTCGCTAAATTTCGATCCGGCAATTTTGATGTCGAAGATGCACCACGTTCGGGAAGGCCGGTTGAAGCTGATAAAGACGCGATAAAGGCATTAGTTGATGTGAACCGGCGAATAACAACACGTGAGATCGGATTGAGGTTAAATTTATCAAATTCAACAGTTTATGACCACTTGAAAGGCCTGGGATTATCCTCGAAGCTCGATGTATGGGTTCCCCATGTTCTCACAGAGAGAAATCTGTGTCGCCGCATTGACGTCTGCGATTCGCTTCTCAAACGTCACGAAAATGATCCGTTTTTGAAGCGCATCATCACTGGGGACGAAAAATGGGTTGTATACAACAACGTCAAACGCAAGAGGTCATGGAGCAAAAAAGATGAACCGGCTCAAACCATTTCCAAAGCCGATATTCACCAAAAAAAGGTGATGCTGTCTGTTTGGTGGGATTTTAAAGGAATCGTTTTTTTTGAGCTTTTACCGGATAACACAACGATTAATTCGGAAGTCTACTGTCATCAGCTGGACAAACTGAATGATGCACTTCAACAGAAAAGGTCAGAACTAATCAACAGGAAAGGTGTAGTGTTTCACCAAGACAACGCGAGACCTCACACAAGTTTGGTCACTCGCCAAAAGCTTTTACAGCTTGAATGGGATACAATGCTACACCCACCATATTCTCCAGACCTGGCACCATCGGATTATTATTTGTTCCGGTCACTCCAAAATTTTTTAGACGGTAAAACCTTCACCTCAAATGAGGAGGTCAAAAACCTCCTCGATCAGTTTTTTGCCAGCAAAGACCAAAAATTTTATGAGCGTGGAATTATGCTACTACCAGAAAGATGGCAAAAGGTGTTGGACCAGAACGGTCAATATATAATTTAATAAAGTATTTGTTTATTATACGAAAACTGTCTTTCATTTCCACAAAAAAAGAAAACGAAATGACTTTCCGAACAACCCTATAATATGATGCTGTAAAGGAGACAATTAGGCTAAGAGAATAGACGGATGGTATTACAAGGAAGTCAAAAGTGGTTCCAAATGTTTGGATGGTTTAGATTAGGCACGACACAATAAACAGAATTTACATATACTTGCTGAAGTTTATTTGATATAAATTACATTTTACAACATCTGAAAAGTGGAACGCGGAAGGTTAATTGCTACTAAAGGTCTAATAAAGATTAAGCGAGCATTGAGGCTTAACAATTATCAATGTGAACTAATGTCCGGGCCTTTAGTGACCACTTGAAAATTTTTGAGTGGGAAATAGAGAAACAGAATAAAGATTTAATAGCATAAACCCAGAAGAACACAAAAAAAAATAAATCTGTTAGAAAGTGAAGACTCGAAAAACAAAAATTTGTAGGATTCGATAAAGGAATAAAGTAAACAAGAAAATACAAAATAAATATTATCAAGGCATGTGAAAGGTCAATATGGTCCGAAAGAAATTTTATCAAATCCGGGGAAGTTGCTTTTTGTTTAAACAAATTAAATTTTGTAACTTATCGCGTCTAGATTGCTCTAACAGCAAATGATATTTTTAAGCACGTATATTTTTTTAGATTTTATTCGTCATACTGGAAGCTTCGTCGCGTGCACCTCAAGGTTGAAATTTGTCGATTTATCGTTCATTACTTGTAATTACATAGTTATAATTAAGAGCCACCTTTGAAAGAATAATTAACTCATAATGATTCCCGGTGAAATAATTGTAAAATTATTTAAAATGCAATCATGCATCATGTTACATACAAAGATGTACGTAAGAATACATTGATTTCTGACAGTTCTCGAGTATGCCCGCAGACAGGGACCGGCATTAGACGTCGAGTGCAATAAAAAATATATCATACCTTGAGTGGCACATATTTGCCGCTTAACAATAGGAGTTCTAAAATTTTCGAGAAGAATGAACACTGTTCCTAAGAATTCGTCAGCAATATAAATAGGCCTCTGAATGACAGCCGGATCAACAATATAAATAAACAGTGCGAATACCGAGTGATATAGATACAGTGACGAGGAGTAGGTACATAAGCATTATAAATTTTGTGTGAAAAGAAATAGTTTAAGTGTTTAGTTGGTGTTATAGTGTAAAATAAATAACAATCTTATAAATGCACCTACTAAAAGCTTCATTTCAACTGGAGTAGCGTTTTTCCCAAAAGTTTATTGCTTTGACAATATTCTCAGTAGTACATTATGGCGTTAGCAAAATTGAAAATATGTGAAACTATAATTTATACCGTATTATAGAGGGAGATCTAAAGGAATAAAATTTATGTAGAATAAATTGGGAATCTCTAAAGTTTTAAGTGGTTGTTAATATTAACTAAACGTAAATTAACACTATAACAGGGCGCTCTTTTAATTTCTAAATTTTCTAATAAGCAAAACATGTTGCTGTTAAAAATGTGAAAGCGTAAAATTTTTGATTATTATATTTGAGATATTTACTGACCTTTAGACTTCCCTCTACCTCACCCAAAATAAAAGATAAACTGTAGTTCTAGATATTTCCAATTTTAGTAACTGTACTGCGCTGTACTGAGAATGGCTGGATATACCAAATATAAATACTGTCTTAGCATTGTAGCAACAAGCAAGATTTTCACGAAAACATTCCAGCATTTGATTATGAGTACATATTTTTATGACTTTTCATAACCCTTGCAGAGAATCAAGTTTAAAGCTTAATAGTATTAAAAATTAAAAAAATTGGTCTGAGCACGCTTTGGTCGGTGCTAATACGACTAACTTCCCATTAGATAATACAGTTATTATTGATTCCGTAACTTCATTGTTGTGATTAGATTAGAACGTATTTTAATTAAATTGTTTGTAATTAATTCGTTTTTTTTTTATAAAAAAAAAACGGCTTGACCGATTTCGTTCAAATTTCTTTCAGATCTTCATTATGATAATATCTTTCGAAAAAATTTTGGTTGAGGGCGATATCTCAATCCGTTCTTGAGATATCGAAAACGAAAAAAATGCTGACATACGAACGTACGTACATACNCATTGTAGCAACAAGCAAGATTTTCACGAAAACATTCCAGCATTTGATTATGAGTACATATTTTTATGACTTTTCATAACCCTTGCAGAGAATCAAGTTTAAAGCTTAATAGTATTAAAAATTAAAATAATATTCAAAAAATTGCAAAGGAGACAAACAGTAGATATTAGTTTAAAACGAAAAAACAACAGTTGTTTACACTATCCATCTATTCGCGTTAACGAATGTCACATTTAATATTGCGTCTATCTAAAGTGAATAAACAACATCTCTCCAGATATAAAGATCGATTCTCACTATACAATCAATTTCCATTCCGTATCCACACCGTAAAAAGTTCCGTATAGTATTTTGGATATGTGACGGAAAGATGTGGCTAGTGGGAATATCCAAAGAGATACTTTCAGTTCTTTTACAAATGATTTTCCTCATCCAGAATAATAGCGGCAATCATTGAATTTTTCTCAGACTCTACATACTTGCAATCAGTTTCACATTTGTAATGTGATATTACCTGCTTCTAGAAGTCTACTGATACAGATCAAAACGCTAAGTTCAAGTGTGAATATTATCAAATTGTATGAAGCATTTGCGGAATAAATATGGCATAGAAACGGAATCTATAGTGAGAATCGATCTTAATACGTAGAAAACGCTGTCGAAAAGTATTGCACCTACGATAAGAAACATATCAACCATGTATTATTATGCACACAATCGATGAAAGTATAAAAGATAAAAAATATTTTACACACATTTAATGGCAAAATTCCCCTAACAGTAACCAAGTAGAAATAAAAAGAATTATAACACCACCGAATCGTCTCCAAATATTTGAAATGACCTAAATTACCACCAAAATAGTACCTACAAATTAGACGAAATTTAAATTCTAAAATTATAGCCAAAACACTACCTTTAAAACTCTAAGACAGCTCCAAACTAGCACCACATTAAAAAAGATTCGAAAGAGCCCTCAAACGGCGCCTCGCCAAAAAAACATACTATAATAGCACCAAAACAGCATCACATACAAAATCAAAAATTTTAGTATCCCTTTAGTGCTGTTTCGGCCCTTTTTTAGTATAAATGCGTCGCTCTTTCGGTGGTATTTCAGTAGTTTTTCAGAAAGCAATCGGTACTGTATCCGTGTTCTTTTCGTACTAAATGCGATACTGTTTCAGTACTCCATTCGTACACAATCGGCGGTTTAGTCCTGCAAACGGACCTGTTAGAGAAATTTATGGAGCTAGTTTGATCGTAATTCGGTAGAGCAAAATTGAAAAGAATAATTTTTACTCGGAAATGTAAAGTAATGGTCGAAAAGGGGTTTTAAATATAACTTTGGTAAGCCACTTTTAAATTTTGACGACCCGTTTTGTTCTCCTATTGATATAAATATCATTAATATTTCTTCATCTAGAACAGATACGGACAAGCATGATTAACAACTGTGTCAAACAAAAGCCGATAGCATAATTTTTTCGTTGATATAGTCAACCCTGACATGCGCAGACGAGCATCGATATGTCATCAAGGGGTTCCTCTAAATTTCTTTTGGTACAGAACCCTAATACGACCCTACTGACCGAAACATCAACTTTATTTTCTTTTATTAAGAGAACAATTCGAAGTATTGTAAATTAACTTCCAAACTACAAACGAAATAATGCTTAGAGAAAAACCAATTACGGTCTACATAAAGACGTACCTCTTTCTCATTGGAGGAATCTTTATCTTCGGAAATGGTGGCGTCGTACTCCAGGATACGTTCCTCAAGCCGTTTATATCCCGGCGATTGAGAACAGGCGCACTTCATTTTTGGAAACTTGCACCAATCTGCAACAAACAAAACAATATCTATTTCACTTCACTTTATCTTTTACTAATAATAGATAGCACGTAAGCAACAACAAGGTGGGTCGGTAACACACAAAAAAATGAAAGTATTCACCCAAAGGTAGTTGAGTTTCAAGGTTCACAACCATCCTGTGGCTAGCACGCTTAACTAACCGAACTTTTCTTAAAAAACGCCTCATAAATTCAGTTTACTCATTTATTTATAATGTGGAATAAGTTGACTAACTAGAGGTTTTAAATTAATTGTAAAAACTAAGAACAGAAGACGTCTTTTATCGCTTGATTTAAGGGCGATGTCGCAAACATTATCGACATAGCGCAAACGTCAGAACTTAATAAGATAGTAGTTTCGAACCACTTTCAATATTTTTGTCGCTTAACTCCAAGAAAAACGCCGATCAAAGGTTATCAAGAAAGCAGATTTTATTCTCGTTATCAATTTAAAGAAAAATGGTGCTTTACGTACATAATGCAATTAATTATACAAATCGTACAACAAACAATTCATTGTCATTCAATATAAACAAAACGTCTTCTTTATTTAACATTTAATAGATTTTGTTCATGACGAATTCAGTCAGGTATAGTTGGGTCGTTCAAAATTGGCATAGCACGCAATAAAACTGTCGCATTTACTTTCTTCTTTCAACTCACTAACTAGACTCGAGCGGTTATTGGCATAACGCCTACTTTTACTCACGACAGACGTTATAGAGAATAACGTCAAGTAGGAATTGCAGCGAGTACTAATAAATAAAAGGGAATAACATTACACCAATTAATGTGTAACAAAAAGAGATGCAGACAGCCAGCATCGGACTTTAAAGAATGTTCAACATTCTCAGGAATTTAGGAAAACAAGACGCTTGTTTAAAGATATAATGTTCGCCGGTTTAACAAAATTAACTTCTAAGACTGATAACGACAAAAACTATTTATTTACACTACTGTTCACTGCGCTATTTATTTCACTGCTATCACTGTCAATTTATTTCTGGATTCACTTCTGCAACGGTCAATTTATTTCTCCTCATCTCAGCGATCGTCACTTCCTTTAAATACTCTTTTGTGTACTTTCTGGAACCTTCTGGAAACATCCGAATAGTTTATTTTTTCTTTGAACTGTTTAACTGCTTTCCCAGAACGCAGGTACGACACACACATTTACAAATACGGCGCACATGAAGAAAGGCATCCGCGGCTAGTCGGCGAATAAATAACACTAACGGTCATTTTTCAAGATTTTTTTCGTTTTTCATCTATATTTTTTTTTTATTGATGTTTTAATCGAAAACAGTTCAATGAGAACATGTTTTAGAGTCAGTTTTTTGATAAAAGTTAGGGGGTCCAATTATTCAAACTGATGTATTTTCTGCAATAAAAGAATATTCATCGAGAAAAAGCGATTTCTTTCGAGTCCACTTTTATTATAGAAATCCGGCTGTTATTGAATTCGAATTTTAGGAAAACAGACCTTTTTTATAGTTATTAATCTTGCTAAAATTTTATCCCGATTGAATAAATAGGTGAGTAACAATTAATTTGTTAATAAACAAATTTATTAATTTAGTAATACTACCAAATACTAATTAGAGAAAATACGTATGAAGTAAATCTCAACTTATCTTATCATTAAAATTATGTTCTTTAATTATTTATTTAACGTTAATTTGGTTATTTGTTTGTAAACTCGATTTTTAGCCAAGATACTTTTACTGATCCCAAATTAAGTTTTTTAATTTCTAACAATTTTATAAAAAGATTATGAAAATGTATTACACATTTTCTATGAGCACAGATCATAACGGATCAATAATTAGTATTTGGTAGGATTACGAAATGAATAAATTTTTTATTAACAAATTAATTGTTGCTCACCTATTCCATCGGGATAAAATTTTAGCTGGATTTCTATCTTAAAAAAGTGGACACGAAAGCAGTCGCCTTTTCTCGATAAATCTTCATTTTCTGAAGAAAATTTTTCACTTACCCTTATCGAAAAAGTGATTCTTAACTGCATTCTCATGTAATTTTTTTTCGATTAAATTATTTATAACAAGTTACAGATGAAAAACGGAAAAACTTGTTGTTTATAAACAAAGTTCCTCACAATTGTCAGCGTGAGTAAAAGTTTATTAATGAAGTACATAATTTTTTATTAATTTGCAAAAATCAGATCTATTCCAAACTTTTTAAAAAAAATGGCAATTTTTCAACTAATTCATCTGGACTAACTGATCCCGAATTCGAACTACAACCAGATCCTCACTAACTCGCAGCCATTATCTTCATACTGTTAAATTTTTGTTAGATTTGTGCGCGTAAATTCTGTTCCCTACTAAAATTTTATTCTCAATAATGACACACAATAAGAACCACAATACCAAATCTGTTATATAAAATTACCTCAGCAACAATTATACACAAACATGTGACTAAACGTATAAAAATAGCTTACCGACTTGAATACTATATTCACACTTTTTAGGACCCTTGATCTGTTTTTACTGAAACCGATTTAAATAAAATCTAAATTTACCTTTCGATTGTTCCTCTACAATTCTGCAAGTTTGTTTTTTCACGCATGTAATAAACATGTATGTATAAGAACTTATTACGTAATTGCTTTATTGATCAGTTCTTTTTTTTTTTTTAATTCATTCGAATGCATAAACAGCAACTTACCAATTAGTTTCCTAAAAATGCAACGAGCGTGACATGGCAATCTAAACTACACAAATTATCATAAACATGAATATTAATTCAATTAGTGCCGAGTAGCAGGCTATAATAAATGGCACATAATAAATGTCTCTATTAAACATTATGTCGTAAATTAACATCAACAATCTAATTCATATTATTATAATATTGACTAACTAATTGTAAGTTGTTGCCTTTTGTACATGCAAAGATATTCAATTAATTTTATTGACATTGGTGTTCACAATTGGCAAAAATTTCTCACACTATACATTTTGATAGAATCTTTCTTTTACAGTAAAAAATGAAATAAGAATAAAGGACCTGTCATAAAATTATTAATAAAACCGACTCGCACACGAAGGGTTCCGTAGGTACCATCACTATATAGTATAAAACAAAGTGGCTTCCCGCTGTCTGTCCCTATGTATGCTTAGATCTTTAAATCTACATAACGGCTTTTTATGCGGTTCTTTTTAGTGGATAGAGTGATTCAAGAGGAAGATTTATATCTATAATACATGCATGATATAGTAGAGAAACTGATAATTTTAGAAGTTTTCAATGTGATGTTTTGAACCCTACGAGATAGATCAACATAATGTACTAAAGTATTGTACATCTACAAAAAAGTCCGCGATGGTATATGTCTATCTCTTAGGGATAACCCACAATAACCATTTTTTATCCTTTACTTTTTATGAGAAATAATGACTTATTTACGAAACGATTTTAAGCAACACGGCATTAATTCTTATCCAATTAAGTACCCTAAATACATTGTGCATTAATATAGATCAATATGGCCCTTTACAGCATGTAATTTAAATGAATATTTTCGAAGATATTACAGATTTAAAATGCAAACATAGCGGTTGCGGCGGTACCGACCGAGAGGCCGGTTTGTATTGTCTAATGACAAAAAATTGTGAATGTTGTATATAAAGACATTCTGTAGTATATTTAATGTGTTGAGGGGTTGTCTATTTATGATTTCCCCTCTCGATAATAATCTAAACAAAACAAAAATATATTTAGCATCAGCATTGCACCCGTGCGAAGCTAGGGCGGGTCGCTGGTTATCTATAAAGTAAATAATATAACTCAATATTCTGTGAATCTTTCAAGGGTCCACCTGTTGCCGTTATCGATATCGGGTAAAAACGAGCAAAAAAATTACGTTTGTTGTATGGGAGCCCCCTTCAATATTTATTTTGTTCTGTTTTTAGTAATTGTTGTTATAGCGGCAACAGAAATACATCATCTGTAAAAAATTTTCAACCGTCTAAGTATCGCGGTTCATGAGATACAGCCTGGTGATAGACGGACAGATGGACGGAGGAACAGACAGCGGAGTCTTAGTAATACACATTGGGTAGGGAACCCTAAAAACGGGGGGTTGTGATATTACAGACGTCCAATTATGAAGATAAAATAACAAACAAAATATATTACCTTCAAGACTATAGTTTTTACAAATGAGAGAAAACTAGGACGTCCCACATCCTTAACTATTTGCAAACAACAATCTAATCTAGTTCTAGATTTTCCTGCGCCACTCTTAAATCCTGTATCTGCTTCTAATATTTCTAAAAGCTTCAGCCGTCCTCCAAACATACACCTCTATTAATTTATTCTTTCAAATCTCCAAATTAACAGTTCGCGAGCATAAAAGTAATTTTCTTTTTAACCGACTTCAAACCAGGAGATTTTTTCATCAATTCGACTGTATGTTTGTTACGCGATTACTTCGCCAATTATGAATTGATTTTGATGATTCTCTTTTTGTTTAATGGTTCATACTTCAGAGGCAGTCCCATATAAATTTTATCGAAATTGATTCTGTACTTTTTGAAGAAATTAACAAAAAAGATATCTACACGCGAAAATTGAAAAATAAAGTTTATTTAAAAACAAAAAAATAATAAAAACCGACTTCAAGAGTACGCCTACATGTAGAAACCTAAACTAAAGAGAAGAAAATAATATTTTAATTACCTCAAAGCAAAGTGCATTATCTTTGGAGTCGGCGCCAGCCAAAGCAAAAATAACCTTAATAGATTCCTACTTGATTAGTCAATAAATATATGAATGCCAAAGTAGAGATTAGATAAAAGAAATTGGACAGTTTCTTGCAATGGCAGAATTAAACTGTCCCTCTTTTACTATTCATTTCGATAAAAAATAGTTTTCGTACTGAAAAACTGTTTTTAGGGTTCCGTACTTCACAAGAAAAAAGGAGCCCTTAAATATAAGATCACTTCGTTATCCGTTTGTCCGTATATCAACATCCTTTTTCTCAGAAGTGCGTCGAGGTATCAAGTTGAAATTAATATCAATTACTCAGATCTGCATTCCCTTGGAGCTGTGAAAAAATCAAACCTCTAAGTCAACGCAATCAAAAGATACAACCATTTATTATGCCGAATATTTTTTTGACACTCGCAAGGGAATCAAAACCTATAGGGGTACTTCCCGTTGACCTAGACACGAAATTTGCCAAGAAGCAACAACTTGCATAGCACATGGTAATGATGCCCCCTCTACTATAACCTAGACCAGAAGTCGGCAAACAAAAAACAAAAGAGTCATTCGCAATAAAAATATAATTTTTATTTCAAATTTGTATCGGATAAAGAAGTAATTAAATAAAATACTACTTATTCTCATTATTATTTATATTATTACTATATGTTACAAAATATGGTATTATTCTAAACAATACTGAAATTATATTAAAAAATCAATGCGAACGATAACCTTGCACTTCTCTAGAAAGTTTTGGTAAGTCCAACACGTAATTAGTAATTCTTAGTTTAAAACTTCTAAATTTTGATTAGTTATTTAACTTTTTAGGTAGTTTGTTCTTAAGTTCATAGAAGAGAAAACTTGCTCGCATGCATATGTTGATCCAAAGATCGTCAGCACACCAAAAGCCATTTTTTATTTGGTCATAGCATTCCGGAAGATTATTCCAGCTATCGAAAATTATTGCCTCAGGCTTAGACATCCCTTTTAGAGCCGTCCACTCATGCTGAGATGTCAAAAGACATTTCTGTCTTTCCAATTCTTCTGCGCTACTACTTAAACTCGAATTCCACAAATCTTTGTTTTTTAAATATAGTACTTGGATTTCAAATGAACCAGTAATGATAAATGGAATAAAATTTATTTTTTTTGCTGTTTGCTTTGAGGATATGCAATGAAAGCCAAGGTAGCCTTATTTATTTTGAACTGACCAAATCGACAAGCAATGCCATCCTTCATTGTTTTTATCGTTCTTGTGAAGTAACCATCAGTGTCAATAGAAATACTGTTTCCATCCCGATGCTTTCTTAAGCTTTGGAAATGTAATAATATGCCCACCAACTACTTCTTCCAGTAATAAAAATGCAGCGTTTCCCTGAAGCTTTAGATTTAGTTTGTTGAGATGCATTGTAACGTCAGTCATAAATAGGGTGGCCACCTTTTCAGGCTTTACATAAAGTATTTCTCGACTAAATGGTTAAAAAAAAAGTACTCAGCATAAAAATAAAGTATTTTATTTTTTGTTTTTAAAAACATATTTTTTGTTACACCTAGCAGCCAGTAACAAATTGCTGTCGCTCTTAAATACATTAATAGCCTCTAAACATGGCAAACAAAGATTTAAGTAAACTAAAAGTTCATTTTTAATTAGTTTTAATGAAGCTTTATTCCTGTCGTCCCGCCACTTTGCGTTCATAACAGAGAATACTCTTTCTGTAAATGCTGAAGTGGCCGGAACGGACAGCAAAAGTGACACTACTTTGAACAGATTTGGGAAATCAGGTTGTTCCGTAAATATGGCTTGCCATTTTTCTGTGCAATATTATTGATGTAAAAATACTCTGAATTTCGAATAATCGCTTACAAAATTACGATGTTTACTTAAGGCCTTAAATAAAGTATTTTTGCGTACTTTATGTGTCTTGTAAAGTATAACGTACGTACAGTCGAAATAGAGTACAATACTTTATAATAATAAAGTACGGGTGGCAACCCTATCATAAAGTACAAGTCTCTTGTTTTAGGTATACGAGGTCTGTTCAAAATGTATCGCAAATTTTGTATTTTTTCAAAAATTATTTATTTATTCATGAATATCTATTCGTCTCCTTCAAAGTAATCCCCACCAGATATTATACACTTGTGCCACCGTTTTCTCCAATCATCGAAACATCTCAAAAAATCATTTTTTGTGACCCTGTTCAGTCCCTCCTTCGATGCCGTCTTTATTTCCTCAATCGTAGCGTACCGTCATCCTTTCATGACCTCTTCAGTGTCAGGAAAAAGAAAAAGTCACAGAGGGGCATATCTGGGAAAAACGGTGGTTGCGGCGTTATCATGGTGTAAAAGCGCAATTTTTGTTCTTCCACAAATCCGGGCGTATCTGGCGGATTGTTTCGTGCAAACTGCGCAGGTAATATTCCTTACTGACCTTTCTACCCTGTGACAAGAACTTATGATGCACCACGCCCCCGCAATCGAAGAAAACTGTAAGCAAAACCTTCACATTCGACCTAAGTCAGCACGCTTTTTTCGGTCTTGGCTCGTGCGGCAGCTTTCATTACGATGATTGAGCTTTAGTTTTTATGTCATAACCATAAACCTATGATTCGTCACCAGTCATGACCCTCTGGAGCAAATTTGGGTCGTCACGTTCAGCTCCCAACAGCTCCTTAGCGATGTTAATGCGATGCTGTTTTTGGTCGAAATTGAGCAATTTTGATACGAATTTCGCGGCGACCCGTCTCATACCCAAATCAATGGTAAAAATCGAATGGCAGAAGTCGATCTGTAATATGTTTAGGTCCTCAGCAACTTCTCTAACGGTGATTCGACGATTGGCCAATATTATTTTCTTCACGTCATCAATGTTTTCGTCTGTTGTTGACGTGCTCGGACTTCCGGCACGCTCTTCGTCGTTCACATCTTCTTGGTCCTCTTAATAACATTTTGTACCACCGATAAACATTGCTTCGGTCCAAGGTAGCTTCACCATATGCTACAGTCAACATTCGAAAAAGGTCCACGCATTTTATTTTGTATTTCAGACAAAATTTAATACAGATTCTTTGATCTATTTTTTTGAAATAGGCAAAAATCGATGAGGAGCCAAAACACGTGCAAGCAATATTAATTTTTAATCATTTAATTCCTTGCAACTAATTAGTATTAAATCTATTCTCCAATTCTAATTACTGACATAAAGAAACTTCTGTAAAAAAAGAGAATTACTCTCACAAAAGGAGGAAGTTACCCCAATTCATTCATACGTAGATTCCAAACATCATAACGTCATTTTCATGATGGCATTTCTAGTTTAATAGTGACGAATTTGGGTACCTGTACAATACTTGAGTATTTGCCTCTGCTGACAAATTCGTGTGTGAAACTCTTACAAATAATAAGACGTGCAATAAAATAAATCAATAAACAATATTTCAGAATCGATTACGCGATCAATCATCGATGATAACAGTGAAATATTTTACACGTGGTACAAAATGCAAGGTGTTCGTTAATAGAAAAACGAAACCTCTCATATTTACACATAATATCACTCACACACGTCCTTGAAATATGACATTAAACCCACATTTTTTGCACTAATTAAAACAATTAAAAAATTCCTATGAGAATTAAATAAGGGACAAATTAAGTACATAAGTACCTATCATTTACAAATTTAAACGATTACACATAATATGACATATTAATGCTTCATCAGGAGTATAACAATAAAATTAACGATAAGATTACAATACGACACTTGTTTGGCTGAGAAGAGGGGACTTATCAAACCAGCTGAGAAAAGAAGAATTTTTTATATCTAATAGATCACTTAAAAGTAAATTGCTGTTTCTATTTTTATTTGTTAATAATATTACGAGTTTCCAAAAATGCGAGTTTATAACTTTTATAATTTAAAATTTCAACTTAATCACTAAAATTATGATGTTAGAGTGATTAATTACACTGGTTTACAAAATTTAACTTTCGTTGTGCCACACAAACTTTTTTAGTGTTTCTACCATGAATTAAGTATTGTAAATAAAAAAACGCAGTTATTTTATTTAAATCACGTATCAATTTTATTTGGTGAAGAAAAACGAATTAGAAGGAAAATATAAAATAGTTCTGCAAAAATATATAAATTATGTGGTTTGTAAAAAAAGGTTACGATTTTCTGGAATATTTGACTTCCGGTTGGTCCCTTTTGATCGTCCAGCAGTAGTCAGCCAACATCCTTGGACTCCATCTACCTTGGTAACGCTTCTCCATCTTTGAAATGTCCTGATGGAATCTTTCCCCATGTTCATCACTTACGGCTCCTAAATTCTGTGGGAAAAAATCCAGATGGGAGTCGAGAAAATGAATTTTAAGCGACATATTGCAACCCACAGCTTTATATGACAATAGGAGTTCTCTAATCAGTTCTTTATGATTCTCACTCTTATGGTTACCCAAAAAATTTGCAACCACGTTCTTGAAGCATTGCCAAGCTGATTTTTCTAAAACATTTAATTTTTCTACAAATTTCGGATCTTTTATTAATTCCCTGATTTGAGGTCCTACGAAAATGCCCTCTTTGACTTTAGCATCGCTTATTTTGGGAAATTTCTCTTTTAAATACGAAAATCCGTTTCCATTGCGATCCATCGCCTTTACAAAATTTTTCATAAGGCCTAATTTGATATGGAGTGGCGGAAGAAACACATCAGCAGGCTTTACAAGTGGTAAATGCTTTACATTTTTCTGTCCAGGAACTAAAGAGTTACGCACAGGCCATACCTTTTTCTTGTAATGGTTTTTTCTGTCCCTACTGTCCCATTCGCACAAAAAGCAGCAAAATTTAGTATAACCCAACTGCAGTGCAAGTAGTAAGGCAATAACTTTTAAATCGCCGCAAATTTTAAAACCATATGTATTATACTGGATTTTCTAAAGTAATAGTTTCATGATCTCATAAGTTTCTTTCATATTAGTACCGTGTGCTAAAGGAACAGAAGGAAGTACATTACCGTTATGGAGTAGAACTGCTTTTAAGCTCGTCTTGGATGAGTCGATAAACAAACGCCACTGAGAGGGATCAAATTTTATTTCCAAAATTTTCATAACTGAATTTATATCATGACAGTAAACCAAGTCTCCATCTTGAGAAAAAAAACCTTTAAAATGTTCATCACGATTTCGAAAATGGCTTATTTTGGTTTCTCGATGTAACAAATTCCACCCTTTCAAACGAGATCCTAACAGTTCTGACTGTTTTTTTGATAAATTCAAATCGCGAACCAGGTCATTTAGATCCCCTTGAGTTATTAGATGTGGCTTATCTTGAATTTCTTCAAACTCTGAGTCGTCATCATTGTCATTACTCAATTGGCTTGAAGTGGAGAGTTGTGATTCGTCAACCTTAAACGATGTAGACGAAACTGGTATCGGTAAATTATAATTATGAGGAACAGGTCTTGTTGCTGATGATAAATCAGGGTATCGAACTGTGTGTTTCGCCTTTGCATTTATGCCCTTTATTGGAGTAAGNTATAATCCGTACAGTACTGCACGGAAAAATTGACCATTTTATCCACTACAATTGCATTGCTCAAATGTGCTGTTATTGGTACCATTTACTACTGAAAATATCAACGAGATGTTTATTTATATTTGAAGACATATTAAAGGCTTTAACGCTTGTATTCGACTCGCACTACTATTCATGATTGAACAAAACTTTTGGCAGGTACTGTATGAAAAAGTATGTTTAATGAACAAGAGTCGAGAGTTTAATGAGCTTTTTTCTCCCTACCTATGATTTTGCTAGCGCATCCAAGACATTGGAAGGGGCACATCGCTAGAGAAAGTAAATGAGGTATAGTATACTACGTGTACTTTACACCAAAATCTTTGTCACAGTTCTACTGTGTAGATATACGAGTTAGATAAATGCATAAAATATGAACTTGCACCTATTTCGATCCTATGAATAGATGGATGTGCAACTGGAATAAATAGAAATCTCGTAAATCTTTCTTTGACTCTTACCTAGAACTCCGCCAAATATTTGTGCACTTGTTTTATATGTTTATCTATGCGTTTAAAAATAAACGTGAACAAGTAAACTTATTTACGAATGTATCTACTGCACCCATCAATCTTTTCAAACGTCCAAAAAAAGCATTCAATAAAAATATTATATAATACTCGTGTAATGCATTGTTTAGCGTAGACCAAACTTAAATCACTACTAAGTACCAAACAAAATATGTGGTGATTTACATCATCGGTAATAGTGCAGACGGTGGGACCAACAGTAGGAGGGGGGATAGCTGGAGATAATCTTTTACAAAACAAAATATTCCATTTTACTAATAATGTTAGAGTGATTAATTATTCATAGTGGTATCGTTTGGAGATTAATTAATTAAACAAATTAGTTGAAATAAAACAGTGTTTTATTACGCATTAATATTTTTGACAAGGAACGCAATATGGTCAAACTCGCACTATGGATAGAACTATTATACTTCGTTTACTTTCTGTAGCGATATGACCTTCAGTTTGACCGGCGCAAAGTAGAAAAGAAGAGCACTGGGCCAGAAAAGGAAAGAGACAACTCTCGGCCAAACTCTTAACCGGTGAGGAGCGTATAATCCGTACAGTACTGCACGGAAAAATTGACCATTTTATCCACTACAATTGCATTGCTCAAATGTGCTGTTATTGGTACCATTTACTACTGAAAATATCAACGAGATGTTTATTTATATTTGAAGACATATTAAAGGCTTTAACGCTTGTATTCGACTCGCACTACTATTCATGATTGAACAAAACTTTTGGCAGGTACTGTATGAAAAAGTATGTTTAATGAACAAGAGTCGAGAGTTTAATGAGCTTTTTTCTCCCTACCTATGATTTTGCTAGCGCATCCAAGACATTGGAAGGGGCACATCGCTAGAGAAAGTAAATGAGGTATAGTATACTACGTGTACTTTACACCAAAATCTTTGTCACAGTTCTACTGTGTAGATATACGAGTTAGATAAATGCATAAAATATGAACTTGCACCTATTTCGATCCTATGAATAGATGGATGTGCAACTGGAATAAATAGAAATCTCGTAAATCTTTCTTTGACTCTTACCTAGAACTCCGCCAAATATTTGTGCACTTGTTTTATATGTTTATCTATGCGTTTAAAAATAAACGTGAACAAGTAAACTTATTTACGAATGTATCTACTGCACCCATCAATCTTTTCAAACGTCCAAAAAAAGCATTCAATAAAAATATTATATAATACTCGTGTAATGCATTGTTTAGCGTAGACCAAACTTAAATCACTACTAAGTACCAAACAAAATATGTGGTGATTTACATCATCGGTAATAGTGCAGACGGTGGGACCAACAGTAGGAGGGGGGATAGCTGGAGATAATCTTTTACAAAACAAAATATTCCATTTTACTAATAAAAATTATACTACATTTTACCCTCGGGTTCGCTCGCGAATTTTTTTTTCTATCCCTAGGGAACAGCATTTTTTCTTCTGGATAAAAGGTACCCTACGCCCTGATCTATACATAGAAGACGCAATCAACGTCATTAAATACAGTACAACTGTAGGGATAGATATACAGGAGCAAAAGATTAGCATCTAGCAAGGAGGAGTTAGAGATAGCTTTAAATAAAATGCGATACTGACAAACAGTAGTGTATGAAAATAAATAAAAATAAAACAAATACTGGTATGTAAGGTAAGAAAAAGTAGGGAAAGAGCGAATTGTGTTTGGAGCGCGGCGATGTACAGGTGCGAAACATGGACATTGGGCGCGGCGGAAAAGAAAAGGTTAGAAGCGTTCGAAATGTGGTGTTACAGGCGAATGACGAGGATACCGTGGATACAGAAGATTAGAAATGAAGAGGTATTAGAAAGAATAGGAGAACAGAGGGCTCTATGAAGGTCGATAACAAATAGACGAGATAGGTTAGTAGGGCACCTTCTCAGGCACGAAGGTCTAGTCACAGACATATTAGAGGCAGAAGCGGGAGTTAGGAGGGATGGAGGTAGACCTAGATTAGATTACTGTTCGCAAATATTTAAGGATGTGGGTTGTTCTAGTTTTAGGGAAATGCGAAGAATAGTTCAGGATAGGAATGAGTGGAGGTGCCTGTCCAACCAGTCTTAGGACTGATGACCTTAGTATGATGATGATGATGTCCTTTTCTGTACTCCTGACAATATGTCTACAAAATTTCATGATGATCGATTGAGTAGTTAAGGCGTGAAATCGAGCAAATAAAACTATTTTTTCTTCCATCCCTCGAGAACACCTTTTTTTTTTGATAAAAGGTACCTTATAATCTTTCTTGTGCCTCTGATAATGTGTCTACAAAATTTCATAATGATCGATTGAGCAGTTAAGGCGAGAAAATGTACTTTTAGATTTACTTTTCCTATTTTACTATACAAAATTAAATGTTCAGTCAATGACATGTCAGTAGAAAACAAACCAACTGTACAATCTGCGAATAATATTTGCGTCAAGCAATTTTCTACTTTACAATCACTTAAGAGCGAGTCTATGTGGCAAAAAGTAATAAACAGGAAATGTAAAGAAGACATAATTATACTTGTACAATTAACATCCAAAAGTTTTGCCGTAATTGAGTATTGTTCAAAAGCAAATGGTAAACTTTCTACACACGTAAATGTGCTGCGATACGATAATTAACTAGCACTAAAAATACAGCTTGCTTAAAGGTTGTGCAACTAAAAACGTCTTTTTTATTAATTTAATTAATTGCCAATTAAGTTAAATTGACTGTAAATTGTTTAACAGATAACGGTATTCAGACTTACTTGCCTTTTGTAGTGTAAAAAGTTCAATTTTCTGTTAAAATACACAACCCAAAGATTCCTTTAATTTGAATGGTGGGTGAATTTATATTATTTAGGTTTTGTTAACATAAACCTTAGACTTTGCAAAAGCCCAAAGATAAAATTTGCATGACAGCAATGTCACCTTTCTTGGAAATCACATAACCAGGAAAACATTGTCTTAACAAATTGATGGTTTTTCTTTCTATATGGCATGTG
Organism: Agrilus planipennis; assembly: GCF_000699045.2. Classification (NCBI taxonomy): domain Eukaryota; kingdom Metazoa; phylum Arthropoda; class Insecta; order Coleoptera; family Buprestidae; genus Agrilus; species Agrilus planipennis. The sequence continues at coordinate 311,891 of NW_020438991.1, read as the reverse complement.
ACATTGTCCTGTTAAAATTCTATCTACTAGACTCATTATTAAAAAAGAATGCTCCAATTACACCTCCAGCGATTACTCTGTATGTACATCGTTTTTACATGTTATAGTACGAGAATTTCCATTATCTCAGATACGACAATTCTGCTTTTTGAAAAACATCCAAATGAAAATCAGCCTCATCATCATCATAATCATAAGGTAGTCAGTCCTAAGACTGGTTGGACACGCATCTCCATTCTTTCCTATCCTGAGCTAATCTTCGAATTTCCCTAAAACTAGAATAACCCATATGCTTAACTATTTGCGAACAGTAATCTAATCTAGGTCTACCTCTATCCTTCCTAATTTCGATCGCTTCTAACCTTTTCTTTTCTGCCGCGCCCACTGTCCATGTTTCGCACCCGTACAGCACCGCGCTCCAAACTCACCTTTAACAACCTTTTTCGAATTTCTAAATTAACCGTTGGCGAGCATAAAAGTGACTTATTTTTATTGAAGGCGACTCGACCCTGCGCTATCCTCTGCTTTATATTCCTACTACTCCTTCCGTCCTAATTATTATCTGACTTCCTAGATACCTAAAATCAGTCACTTCTTCTACTTTTTCGCCTCCCATCTTTACATTTGCTCTTTCCCTATTATTTCTTCCCTTGCATACCAGTATTATTGTTTTACTTTTATTTATTTTCATACAGTACTGTTTTGTCGATACCGCTTCCATTTTATTTAAAGATATCTCTAACTCCTCCTTGCTAGATACTAATACTGCTATATCAATTATATGATATTAAAAAAAAATCCATTCACTGTTTAGTTTTCCAACACCTACTTAATAGATTGTCTCTGTTGCTAATAGTCTTGTTTCTTGGACCCGTAAGTTAATTGAACATTGTAAGCGTGAAGGTGAAGGTCTTTGATAAAAATTCATATAAAATTGTTAATAACGGCAACGTACTGATATTCCTGGATTCCTATGGATACTCTCACTGACATTGTAATGTTTATATATCCAAGAAAGAATAGACTAACACGCTAAGCAAAAAAGTAGAGGCCAACATCACAACGGATACGCGTGGAAGTGCGTTCTTCCCATCTTGAGTAAATCTTCGCATTTCTCGAAAACTAGAGCAACCTACATCAACTATTTGTGAACAGTAATTTCATCTAGGTATAACTCTGTCCCTCTTAATTTCTGGTCTTGTTTTCTTGTTTCTAATATGTTTGTAACTAGCTGTAATTCCAGAAAAGAAAGCCAACATATCTCACCTATTTCTAATTGACTTCCATAACGATCTCTGTTATCCTATTCTTTCTAATACCTGCTTATTACTAATATGTTCCATCCAACAGCATTTTTAACATTATCTCGAGCTTTATCCGTTCTGAGTTATCTGACTACCTAAATATCGCAAATCGGCGTATAAAACTACTTTTTCATCTCTTATTTTACGGATATTACTATTGACATTGGAACACAGTAAATAAAGATAAGTGAGGAATCCTTGCTGCACTCTGTTTTTACATGAACAAACAACAAATTACCTGAATCGCGTATGTGTTAAGCAAGCATTTTTATAGAGGTAAGTACACAAGATGATTAATGAGCAAATAATTTAATAAATCCACTACGTAAGCGAATTCTTAGTACAATTGTATAATTAAGATTATTGTAGAGAGTTTATAAAGCGAAAATGAGTGAAATGTAGTCACCGTTTTTCAAATAATTACATGATAAATTAATACGTAATTTTCTTGAGTATCAAAACATGTATAGTTTTCTTGAAAGCCCGCCATTAATAAATATAACAATCATGGAATAATGAATTTTTATCTACTACTTGAAATATGTATCAAAAGTCCAACAAGGTAAAAACTTTTCTTTAAAATAAATGATTCAAAATGATAATTAGACATATACGTAAATAATTTATTCCATTTATATTTTGATAGATTAATTTCCTGTATCTACAATTCAACCTTGTTATCCATTTCCTGGAAACCTCCCGCCATCTAGCGACCAGAAAACGAAGCAACAAAGCACAACTGTGGTGTATTTTAAGTAAAAAAAAACGCATAAGTTTCTTTTTTTACAAACTAATATTTACTAAGAGTCCAACACGTAGGTGCACAACATTCTGTTTTTATTAGTAGAAATTTAAACAAAAACATATTTTCTGTACAATTACCACATTGTTGATATCATTAGAACAAGCACCGTTTCAATTTACAAACCACACTTTTATTCACTTGCATGAATGCGTGTATGTATAGGTAATGGGTGTAGATATTGCATGTATTACACACGTAAGAACAGAAGCCCTACAAATAGCAAGCAGGCATTTTTAACATGTCGACAAGCACATGCCAATGCACACATTTGAATACACATCGCTAAATACATAACATAATACTACATATTTACATTATTGAAAAAGTAAGACAATATTATCAGTGAGAAGAAATTACGAATATTCGCACCAGTAACCAATTATATTATACGTATGAATGCGATCACATTTAATAGCTAAAAGTGTAAAATGACCTGCAGGTTCTCCAATTTCACACACCTGTACTCTACCGTCTACTTAAAAGAACTTTTGCGTGTTACATTCCCACCAGATGCTAATACTTGTGGGTGGGCTGTACCTTCGATTTACAATATACAGTAAAAGCTCTTTATTCGCGGGGTATACGTTCCATAAATATGCCGCGCCAAAGATTCCTTTAATTTGAATGGTGGGTGAATTTATATTATTTAGGTTTTGTTAACATAAACCTTAGACTTTGCAAAAGCCCAAAGATAAAATTTGCATGACAGCAATGTCACCTTTCTTGGAAATCACATAACCAGGAAAACATTGTCTTAACAAATTGATGGTTTTTCTTTCTATATGGCATGTGACATTGTCCTGTTAAAATTCTATCTACTAGACTCATTATTAAAAAAGAATGCTCCAATTACACCTCCAGCGATTACTCTGTATGTACATCGTTTTTACATGTTATAGTACGAGAATTTCCATTATCTCAGATACGACAATTCTGCTTTTTGAAAAACATCCAAATGAAAATCAGCCTCATCATCATCATAATCATAAGGTAGTCAGTCCTAAGACTGGTTGGACACGCATCTCCATTCTTTCCTATCCTGAGCTAATCTTCGAATTTCCCTAAAACTAGAATAACCCATATGCTTAACTATTTGCGAACAGTAATCTAATCTAGGTCTACCTCTATCCTTCCTAATTTCGATCGCTTCTAACCTTTTCTTTTCTGCCGCGCCCACTGTCCATGTTTCGCACCCGTACAGCACCGCGCTCCAAACTCACCTTTAACAACCTTTTTCGAATTTCTAAATTAACCGTTGGCGAGCATAAAAGTGACTTATTTTTATTGAAGGCGACTCGACCCTGCGCTATCCTCTGCTTTATATTCCTACTACTCCTTCNAAACCAATATATATCAAAATAAAATCAATGTATTAATAAATTCCTAATTAAAATTAATCGTTATAATCAGGTTTAGGCAAGAGTTTAAAAATATTTAGTGATTTTTTCTTGTTTTGAATTTTGAAATTAGTCCACTCGGTTACATCTTTTATAAAAGTATGTACTCAAAAGATGCTAATACGTTGAAAAATAACACCGAATACTTTTCTACTCGATTTTTTTTAAAAGCCGCTTCGACACGTACCATGTGTACACACATTAAGAGGATTCAGTAGTACACGCGCCGTAGATTAAAAACATGCTTATCGATTCTAGATATCATGTGTTTAATATTTGTAACAGAGGTTAGAAATTTTATCGTAAGATAGGTAAAGCTTTGTTCTAAAGCTTGTCTAAGACCATTTTTTAATTTGTTAACTTCTATTAAAAATACGTGTCCTACAAGAAGCATCAACTTTAAGCACTTGCAAAAGCTTTTAATGACAATATTATTAAAAAGCACAAACGTATCGAATTAGTGGGAACCTTTGCCTGTTACCATACGAAAAATTAGATATTTATCTCGCAGCGTTAAATCACAATGTTTAGAATAGGAACCCATGTTTTCGGAAAAATTCACACGAGGCACGAGCGGTCTATTTTGGTCAATCCCCTTAACAAATGACACCGAATCCTTTTCTGTTTACCGATTGCAACCGCGAATAATGAATTTTTTAACAGCGAATACAGGAACTGGGTCGCCATTTTTTCACCCGCGTATAATGAAAACGCGAATAAGGAAACCGTGAATAAGGAAATTTTACTGTAATGCAAAGCCAGCAGGTCGGGCAGAAGACTGTCATTATTTGTGGAGTAACACTGCCCCAACATTTGGTTAAATTATAATTTGAAACCACACGAAAACATGGATCAGGCAAATCGGTCTCGGAATCGAGCCGATGACTTGCCGAATGCTAAATCGGTAATAATCATTATTGTACAACATATATAAAACATTAAATTCGTATAACTTTTACGTTAAATTACCATTAAAAATCAACTGAAATGTGAATTTTCGTAATTAAATAGATTTAGAGATTTCAAAAAGGTACTTCTTCATCATCATAAGATCGGCAGTCCTAAGACTGGTTGGACACTACCTCCACTCCTTCCTATCCTGATCTAATTTTCGCATTTCCCTGAAACTAGAACTTCCCCTTCCTTAACTATTTGTGAACAGTAATCTTTAATGGACTTAAAGCAGAAACCAATCCGCCACCAGTAAACGTGCCCCCAAAGTAAGTTGTCTTTTTATGTCTATATTCATTAATGTAAAAGGTGTTCTACCCTCTTCTTTTCTTTTTAAATAACAGAACAGTATAAACGAAGAAGATATATATTCTATATCTTCAAAAGAAAACGGTTTTGTAAATGTAAATACAAATACAACTGGAAAATTACAAAAAAAACTATTAATTTTTGTCGGTGTTTGTCTCCAAATATAAAATACGTAGAAATGCATGACAAAAATAAAATTTAGTTAATCATAAAATAACTTTTCGTTTGTCGTAAACTGACCAAGCCATGTGTACATAATGCATATTTATAAATCAACACGTACTTCATCATATCTTTGATCAGTCGCTCACCAGTGAAACCTTGCCTATATGTACATGCAAAAAGAAATCCTAGCAAGCGCTTTTTTTTTTTTCGAAAAGTCCCTGTTATCTGTCATTTTATTAACAGTAACAGACAAGGTATAGAAATATGAATTCCTGCCGCTTGGCACCGATCCAAAGGCCAAAGCCTATTAAACACACCTTGTCTCTCGATTCAACAAGTTGAAAAAATGACTTATTTTGAACGTACCGAGAAGTACTTGATGCGGAACAACAAAGTCACTGCTTACTGCAGACTTTGCTTAGCATTAAAAAATTATTTGTTAATATTGATAGGATCTGTTAAAATGAAAACACATTTTAAAAATAGTGTCTTTTAGTTGTTTAGTGTTTAAGTGCAAATAATAAATCAAACATGTAAAGTATCAATAACATTTGTATTTGAGTTAACACTAATACCTTGTACCTGAAATTTTCTGAAAGGAAAGATGGTTTTATGAGCTAGTCATAATTATTGTCATAGGGTCGTCAGTCCTGGTTGGACACGCACTTCACTCTTTCCTATCGTGAGGTAAACTTCGCATTTCCCTTAAACTAGAATAACCCACATCCTTAACTATTTGCGAACAGTAATCTAATCTAGGTCTACCTCTACCCTTCCTAACTCCCGTTTCTGTCTCTAATATGTCTCTGATTAGACCTTCATGCCTCAGAAGGTGTCTTAAGAACATATCTCGCCTATTTTTTATTGACTTCCATAGAATCCTCTGTTCTCCTAGTCTTTCTCATCATCATAAGGTCGTCAGTCCTAAGACTAGTTGGACACACACCTCCACTCTTTCCTATCCTGAGCTAATCTTCGCATTTCCCCAAAATTAGAACAACCCACATCCTTAACTATTTGCGAACAGTAATCTAATCTAGGTCTACCTCTACCCTTCCTAACTCCCGTTTCTGCCTCTAATATGTCTCTGATTAGACCTTCATGCCTAAGAAGGTGTCCTACCAACCTATCTCGCCTATTTCTTATTGACTTCCGAGTCCTCTGTTCTCCTATTCCTTCTAATATCACTTCATTTCTAACCTTCTCTATCCACTGTATCCTCATCATTCCGCTGTAACACCACATTTCGAACGCTTCTAACTTTTTCTTAATACATTTAATATATTCCACGGTAGGGTAGTTGTAAAATTTGGACACTTTAGTCAAGGCGACACCCCAACGAGTAAATGCCACACTCGGCTTCCCATTATGCTAAATTGCTATTGACGCGTATTTAAATTGGATATTGAACCATTCTGGAACTTGGAAATTTGAAATACAATAATAAGATACGGAAGAACCAAATAAAAAAAATACATCGCAATAACAACCTCAGTTCGTAATCGATCCCATTTAAGGCACTGTACGCATTTTTATATCTATACTAAGAAGAGACATGTTCGTCATAGAGATAAATGTATTCAATGGGACTTATCCAGCCTAATCATCATACTTGACTTGTTTGTTTCATATCATTACCATTTTCTTGTAAGGACATTTTAACTAATAAAATTATTATTTTCGAATATTTCGAAGATCGGGAATCACTAGTATATTGTATTCATACTTCTTTGATTATATTTTACGAAAATGTGAACACTAGTAAGTATATGTTCGTTAAAATTCTACCTCGTTTATCTACACATAACATACCTGTGACTATACCCCCTACAAGCTCCGCACTTTTTTCAGTTGCACCCTGTATATCAACCAGGCGCATTCACCAAATTTCAGTAAAACTATTTTATAAAATACTTAATAAATGTCAGTTATGAGAAGCCTCTGTTACAAAATAATTATTAATAGTATAATAGGATTCATTACTTTGCAATTACGTATAAGACTAAAAATTTTATAATTAGAAAACAAAATTGATATTGGCAAATGCCTACAGAACACTATTGCATGCATGTCCAACTAAAACACACCCGTGATTTATTTTATTATATTAGTAAGACTAACATTAGTTTTTATTTTTTTTCAGTTGTGATCTTGTATGTGAATTGCTATAGCGTTAACTTAGCCACAAGTGTACAGAATGTTTTCACAGCAGCCAAACTTGTAGCAATACTTATTGTTATATTAGGAGGAGCGTACAAGATAATCGAAGGTATGACATTGAATTACTTCAGTGATTCCCAATAAGAAAAAAAAAACAACAAAAGTTGGCAGATTTTAGTAAAGATAGACAGGAAATATTTGGGAATCACTAGTTATATTACCTATTTATATCTCAAAAAAAAAAAAATGGAAAAGTTTTCAGTTAGTAAAATTAAATTTCAGGTAACGTGCAACACCTTCAGCACCCATTCAGAGGCACAAAATACAATTTAGGAAACATCGCGACCGCTTTTTACACCGGTCTTTGGGCTTACGATGGATGGAATAACCTGAATTATGTAACAGAAGAAATCAAAAATCCTTCAAAGTAAGTAAATATCATCATTATCATAAGGTCGTCAGTCCTGGTTGGACACGCACTTCACTCTTTCCTATCGTGAGCTAAACTTCGCATTTCCCTTAAACTAGAATAACCCACATCCTTAACTATTTGCGAACAGTAATCTAATCTAGGTCTACCTCTACCCTTCCTAACTCCCGTTTCTGTCTCTAATATGTCTCTGATTAGACCTTCATGCCTCAGAAGGTGTCTTAAGAACATNCGTCCACCAAAAAACTCGAGGTAGCTACAGCCTCTATGCGTGGAATGAGAATAAAACGGATGGTCTAAAACGTCTTTAAAGCATGCGATACGACGATTTATGACCTTATCATTTTATTACCTAAAGACTTTAGATTAGTTTTATGGGTAATTTTCTTATCTAACAAGATACACGTATTTTTTCGAACATGATAAATTAATGAGTTTTTTGTTTGTAATGTTAATCAACATGAGATAATCCAATCATCCTTAGATTTCAATTAATTCTTTAATGACATTTCTGGCGGAATACCGGAAATAACTTACATAACGAAATATCGTACAAACATATACGAATTTGGATTGTTTTCCTCGGGGAGAGAGGCACCGGAAGTAAACGGGGAACCTTTTACGCCAAGGAGAAAAGGTTAGGTTATGGTGGGTAAGTTTCCCCCCCCCCCCACTTCAAAAAAAGAAAATCCGGTAGTTTATCCCACTGCCAACACAATGACCGTTTTTTCTTATTTTTATTCAATTCTTGTTCTCTACTCCCGGCTGTGTTCTACAGTCACTTTTATCCTTCGCCCCCTTTGCGACCAATGGTCACCTTTTCAAACAATCTGGTTGGGATAAAAGTCCATTTTAAGCACATTTTACTCATGTAGATACTTGCTAATAATTATAATCAATAAATAAATATTGCAGTGTATTGAAACTATACTTTTAATATACATCATCATTATATGGTCGTCAGTCCTAGGACTGGTTGGACACGCACCTCCACTCTTTCCTATACTGAGCTAATCTTCGCATTTCCCTAAAACTAGAACATCCGACATCCTTTACTATTTGTGAACAGTAATCTAATCTAAATCTACCTCTACTCCTCATAACTTCTGTTTCTGCCTCTAATATGTTTCTGACTCGACCTTCATGCCTGAGAAAGTGTCCTACTTACCTATGTCACCTATATCTTATTGACTTCCATAGACCCCCTGTTCTCTTACTCTTTCTAATACCTCTTCATTTCTAACCTTCTCTATCCACGGTATCCTCATCATTAGCCTGTAACACCACATTTCGAACGCTTCTAACCTTTTCTTTTCCGCCACACCCACCGTAAATGTTTCGCACCCGTACAGCACCGCGCTCCAAACTCACCTTTAACAACCTTTTTCGAATTTCTAAATTAACCGTTGGCGAACATAGAAGTGACTTCTTCTTATTGAGCTTTATCTGACTTTCTAGATACCTAAAATCAGTAACTTCTTCTAATTTTTCGTCTCCTATCTTTATATTCGCTCTTTCCCCACTTTTTTCTCCCTTGCAAACCAGTATTTTTGTTTTACATTTATTTATTTTCATACAATACTGTTTTGTTAATACCGCTTCCATTTTATTTAAAGCTATCTCTATTAGGTCCTCCTTGCTAGATGCTACACTGCTATATCATCTGAAAATCTAAGCATACTAATCTGACTCCCTTCTTAATATCTATTTCTCTACGTTGCAGACCCAGTTCTATAACTGCCTGTTGCTCTTTATACAAACTAAGTATCACTATAATGTACAATATTTAACTAAATATAGTAATGTATAGACATGTGGGACAATGTTAGGAGATTCATCGCTGACGAAAGCTGATGCAATAGCTGCACATTATTTACTGTGACGTTTCAACAGATTGCGTCATGTCGGACCACTTAAATTGCACCATTATCAAAACCACAAATCAGTATTTATAACGCATTCACACAGATATACATCGAATCAAAGCATTCGCATATTTACCTGACGATATGCAAAAGCACAAATCAGCAGTTCTGCAGTTACAAACTGGAACAGTTCGCGGAAACATGGTGAGGGCAGTAGATGAAACAAATGAAAACCACGTATTTACAATCAATACACCCACAAGGTAGTTTCGATTTTCAGACCCACAAAGCCGAAATACATAAATCAATAAACACACATGAATTAAAGACGTTTGTATAGCGTATTTTTTCCAGTTTTTTTTTCGGCGTAATGGTATGGTAGTTTCGGCAATTATTAGGACGGATGGGACGTCACGAAAACACGCGGGAAAACACACGTCTCAACCTTAAATGCGGCACGCAACGCACTAACTGATCAAAACATGTTTTGTTAGCTCGTAATAAAAGTAAATGTTGTTTGCGCAAACTGACGCGGCGACCATGGTAGTTATTCGTATAGCTGCACTCTGGTTGTATTACTGGCGAAAACTAATAAACGAAAATAAGAAGTTGCCAATAGTATGACCGTAGCACACGCTGCGCTGCTGCTTCTATTGTTTCTGTGTACCAACTACCGCAGGTAGGTTAGGTGCTATGACCACGTAACATTAATAACAAATAAACTGGGACTTGAGGGGGCCTCTCTTTCGGTAAAGTTCTTTGCCATATCGTGCCGTCCGTAGAGGAGAAAGCCGTCAATGTTGTAGACGTTATGCTAGAATTGGAGCCGCTGCTGCTGCTGCTGCTTCGTCTCAGTTGTAACAATCACTTTTGAATATTTAAGAAATTTGATTGAACATTATTACAAATTATGGTAATTTTTTACATTAGTTGACATTGGAATTGAGACATGAAGTTTAGTCAGGTAGGTAGTACTCACCAAGTAAAGTAGTGTAGTAGTATTTACTAGAATTTTGTTTATTATTTGTTTAAAAATGAATGTGAGTGAGATACAGGCCCTTAAAGTTTTCTTAATCGGAGGAAATTCCGGTAGGTACGGCCCTGGCTTCAGCCTTCCGTCAGCTGTTCCCGCCAAACATCGTTTGTCTTAAAACATATCTTCCTAACATTATTCTAATGTATCAGACCGACTTCGGCGGGCAGGGGCATTAAACATACTCGAGTCTGTCATACATCTACCTAACCTAATGACGTCATCAATGCATATTTGGCGAGAACAGCTGACGAAGGGCTGCGGCCAGGGCCGTACCAATCGAAATTTCCTCCGATTAAATAACATTAGGAGCCTGTATCTCAAGCTACATTGGTTTCCGCACGAAATTAATGCTACCACACGATTCTACTTGGTGAGTACTACCTACCTGACTAAACTTCATGTCTCAATTCCAATGTCAACTAATGTAAAAAATGACCCAAATTATTATTATTAATATGTATTGTAGACAATATCTGGGAAACCGAGCTCCACTTAGTTTTCTACTTATCGTACCAAAAAAAAATCAAAAAAATTTGATCACATTGCAGGATTCGAACACACGCGCTTCGTAATTAAACAGCTGTGAGAAGTAACCTGTGACGTCAGCACATGTGGATAGGGTTGCCACCCGTACTTTATTATAAAGTATTGTACTCTATTTCGACTGTGCGTACGTTATACTTTACAAGACACATAAAGTACGCAAAAATACTTTATTTGAGGCCTTAAGTAAACATCGTAATTTTGTAAGCGATTATTCGAAATTCAGGGTACTTTTATATCAATAATATTGCACAGAATAATGACAAGCCATATTTACGGAACAACCTAATTTCCCAAATCTGTTCAAAGTAGTGTCACTTTTGCTGTCCGTTCCGGCCACTTCAGCATTTATAAAAAGAGTATTCTCTGTTATGAACGCAAAGTGGCGGGACGACAGGAATAAAGCTTCATTAAAACTAATATGAAATGAACTTTGAGTTTATTTAAATCTTTGTTTGTCATGTTTAGAGGCTATTAATGTGTTTAAGAGCGACAGCAATTTGTTACTGGCTGCTAGNTATTTCTTCCCTTGCATACCAGTATTATTGTTTTACTTTTATTTATTTTCATACAGTACTGTTTTGTCGATACCGCTTCCATTTTATTTAAAGATATCTCTAACTCCTCCTTGCTAGATACTAATACTGCTATATCAATTATATGATATTAAAAAAAAATCCATTCACTGTTTAGTTTTCCAACACCTACTTAATAGATTGTCTCTGTTGCTAATAGTCTTGTTTCTTGGACCCGTAAGTTAATTGAACATTGTAAGCGTGAAGGTGAAGGTCTTTGATAAAAATTCATATAAAATTGTTAATAACGGCAACGTACTGATATTCCTGGATTCCTATGGATACTCTCACTGACATTGTAATGTTTATATATCCAAGAAAGAATAGACTAACACGCTAAGCAAAAAAGTAGAGGCCAACATCACAACGGATACGCGTGGAAGTGCGTTCTTCCCATCTTGAGTAAATCTTCGCATTTCTCGAAAACTAGAGCAACCTACATCAACTATTTGCGAACAGTAATTTCATCTAGGTATAACTCTGTCCCTCTTAATTTCTGGTCTTGTTTTCTTGTTTCTAATATGTTTGTAACTAGCTGTAATTCCAGAAAAGAAAGCCAACATATCTCACCTATTTCTAATTGACTTCCATAACGATCTCTGTTATCCTATTCTTTCTAATACCTGCTTATTACTAACATGTTCCATCCAACAGCATTTTTAACATTATCTCGAGCTTTATCCGTTCTGAGTTATCTGACTACCTAAATATCGCAAATCGGCGTATAAAACTACTTTTTCATCTCTTATTTTACGGATATTACTATTGACATTGGAACACAGTAAATAAAGATAAGTGAGGAATCCTTGCTGCACTCTGTTTTTACATGAACAAACAACAAATTACCTGAATCGCGTATGTGTTAAGCAAGCATTTTTATAGAGGTAAGTACACAAGATGATTAATGAGCAAATAATTTAATAAATCCACTACGTAAGCGAATTCTTAGTACAATTGTATAATTAAGATTATTATAGAGAGTTTATAAAGCGAAAATGAGTGAAATGTAGTCACCGTTTTTCAAATAATTACATGATAAATTAATACGTAATTTTCTTGAGTATCAAAACATGTATAGTTTTCTTGAAAGCCCGCCATTAATAAATATAACAATCATGGAATAATGAATTTTTATCTACTACTTGAAATATGTATCAAAAGTCCAACAAGGTAAAAACTTTTCTTTAAAATAAATGATTCAAAATGATAATTAGACATATACGTAAATAATTTATTCCATTTATATTTTGATAGATTAATTTCCTGTATCTACAATTCAACCTTGTTATCCATTTCCTGGAAACCTCCCGCCATCTAGCGACCAGAAAACGAAGCAACAAAGCACAACTGTGGTGTATTTTAAGTAAAAAAAAACGCATAAGTTTCTTTTTTTACAAACTAATATTTACTAAGAGTCCAACTCGTAGGTGCACAACATTCTGTTTTTATTAGTAGAAATTTAAACAAAAACATATTTTCTGTACAATTACCACATTGTTGATATCATTAGAACAAGCACCGTTTCAATTTACAAACCACACTTTTATTCACTTGCATGAATGCGTGTATGTATAGGTAATGGGTGTAGATATTGCATGTATTACACACGTAAGAACAGAAGCCCTACAAATAGCAAGCAGGCATTTTTAACATGTCGACAAGCACATGCCAATGCACACATTTGAATACACATCGCTAAATACATAACATAATACTACATATTTACATTATTGAAAAAGTAAGACAATATTATCAGTGAGAAGAAATTACGAATATTCGCACCAGTAACCAATTATATTATACGTATGAATGCGATCACATTTAATAGCTAAAAGTGTAAAATGACCTGCAGGTTCTCCAATTTCACACACCTGTACTCTACCGTCTACTTAAAAGAACTTTTGCGTGTTACATTCCCACCAGATGCTAATACTTGTGGGTGGGCTGTACCTTCGATTTACAATATACAGTAAAAGCTCTTTATTCGCGGGGTATACGTTCCATAAATATGCCGCGAATACAGAAACCGTGGATATGGAATGGTAATTATAGGGTTGTTCGGAAAGTCATTTCGTTTTTTTTGTGGAAATGAAAGACAGTTTTCGTATAATAAACAAATACTTTATTAAATTATATATTGACCGTTCTGGTCCAACACCTTTTGTCATCTTTCTGGTAGTAGCATAATTCCACGCTCATAAAATTTTTGGTCTTTGCTGGCAAAAAACTGATCGAGGAGGTTTTTG
>NW_020438991.1:289627-297078 GCF_000699045.2 Agrilus planipennis | reverse complement strand
ATACGTTCTAAGGTTCCAAAATAAAACCAATATATATCAAAATAAAATCAATGTATTAATAAATTCCTAATTAAAATTAATCGTTATAATCAGGTTTAGGCAAGAGTTTAAAAATATTTAGTGATTTTTTCTTGTTTTGAATTTTGAAATTAGTCCACTCGGTTACATCTTTTATAAAAGTATGTACTCAAAAGATGCTAATACGTTGAAAAATAACACCGAATACTTTTCTACTCGATTTTTTTTAAAAGCCGCTTCGACACGTACCATGTGTACACACATTAAGAGGATTCAGTAGTACACGCGCCGTAGATTAAAAACATGCTTATCGATTCTAGATATCATGTGTTTAATATTTGTAACAGAGGTTAGAAATTTTATCGTAAGATAGGTAAAGCTTTGTTCTAAAGCTTGTCTAAGACCATTTTTTAATTTGTTAACTTCTATTAAAAATACGTGTCCTACAAGAAGCATCAACTTTAAGCACTTGCAAAAGCTTTTAATGACAATATTATTAAAAAGCACAAACGTATCGAATTAGTGGGAACCTTTGCCTGTTACCATACGAAAAATTAGATATTTATCTCGCAGCGTTAAATCACAATGTTTAGAATAGGAACCCATGTTTTCGGAAAAATTCACACGAGGCACGAGCGGTCTATTTTGGTCAATCCCCTTAACAAATGACACCGAATCCTTTTCTGTTTACCGATTGCAACCGCGAATAATGAATTTTTTAACAGCGAATACAGGAACTGGGTCGCCATTTTTTCACCCGCGTATAATGAAAACGCGAATAAGGAAACCGTGAATAAGGAAATTTTACTGTAATGCAAAGCCAGCAGGTCGGGCAGAAGACTGTCATTATTTGTGGAGTAACACTGCCCCAACATTTGGTTAAATTATAATTTGAAACCACACGAAAACATGGATCAGGCAAATCGGTCTCGGAATCGAGCCGATGACTTGCCGAATGCTAAATCGGTAATAATCATTATTGTACAACATATATAAAACATTAAATTCGTATAACTTTTACGTTAAATTACCATTAAAAATCAACTGAAATGTGAATTTTCGTAATTAAATAGATTTAGAGATTTCAAAAAGGTACTTCTTCATCATCATAAGATCGGCAGTCCTAAGACTGGTTGGACACTACCTCCACTCCTTCCTATCCTGATCTAATTTTCGCATTTCCCTGAAACTAGAACTTCCCCTTCCTTAACTATTTGTGAACAGTAATCTTTAATGGACTTAAAGCAGAAACCAATCCGCCACCAGTAAACGTGCCCCCAAAGTAAGTTGTCTTTTTATGTCTATATTCATTAATGTAAAAGGTGTTCTACCCTCTTCTTTTCTTTTTAAATAACAGAACAGTATAAACGAAGAAGATATATATTCTATATCTTCAAAAGAAAACGGTTTTGTAAATGTAAATACAAATACAACTGGAAAATTACAAAAAAAACTATTAATTTTTGTCGGTGTTTGTCTCCAAATATAAAATACGTAGAAATGCATGACAAAAATAAAATTTAGTTAATCATAAAATAACTTTTCGTTTGTCGTAAACTGACCAAGCCATGTGTACATAATGCATATTTATAAATCAACACGTACTTCATCATATCTTTGATCAGTCGCTCACCAGTGAAACCTTGCCTATATGTACATGCAAAAAGAAATCCTAGCAAGCGCTTTTTTTTTTTTCGAAAAGTCCCTGTTATCTGTCATTTTATTAACAGTAACAGACAAGGTATAGAAATATGAATTCCTGCCGCTTGGCACCGATCCAAAGGCCAAAGCCTATTAAACACACCTTGTCTCTCGATTCAACAAGTTGAAAAAATGACTTATTTTGAACGTACCGAGAAGTACTTGATGCGGAACAACAAAGTCACTGCTTACTGCAGACTTTGCTTAGCATTAAAAAATTATTTGTTAATATTGATAGGATCTGTTAAAATGAAAACACATTTTAAAAATAGTGTCTTTTAGTTGTTTAGTGTTTAAGTGCAAATAATAAATCAAACATGTAAAGTATCAATAACATTTGTATTTGAGTTAACACTAATACCTTGTACCTGAAATTTTCTGAAAGGAAAGATGGTTTTATGAGCTAGTCATAATTATTGTCATAGGGTCGTCAGTCCTGGTTGGACACGTACCTCCACTCTTTCCTATCCTGAGCTAAACTTCGCATTTCCCTAAAACTAGAACAACCCACATCCTTAACTATTTGTGAACAGTAATCTAACCTAGGTCTACCTCTACCCCTTCTAACTCCTGTTTCTGCCTCTAATATGTCTCTGATTAGACCTTCATGCCTGAGAAGGTGTCCTACCAAACTATCTCGCCTATTTATTATTGACTTCCATAGAGTCGTCTGTTCTCCTATTTTTTCTAATACCTCTTCATTTCTAACCTTTTCTACCCACGTTATCCTCATCATTCGTCTGTAACAACACATTTCGAAGGCTTCTAACCTTTTCTTTTCCGCCGCGCCCACTGTACATGTTTCGCACCCGTACAACGCCGCGCTCCAAACATACACCTCATGAGCTAGTAACAAAATTAAAAATTACGATGATGGAATGACCATCAAAACATATGCAATTCTGCATAAGATGTACATTTCGAAAGGATTTAACAGTAATATTCATTTTGACAACGTGATAGATTAGTTGCATCGGCTTTAGTTTTATATTGACCATAATACAATGATGATGACATGACAAGCCAATTGCCATTTTATATGCACAGTCATTATAAACAACTTTCACTATACAATCTATGTACAATAGAAAGAAACAAACAAATTGGCTCTGAACACCTGCACATTTGTACACTTGCAGCCCCCTTTACGGTTTACGTCACCCTATTTATTTAGTTACTTAATTATTTATTTTAATATTTATTGAAACTTAAAATCCTTATTAATATATAATGTTATGGAAAAGCGCATAGTTGTAACTTTTGATTTTTTTTAATTGATATTGTTTAATTGCATGCAATTACAAACAATTAAATTGTTTCTTTTTTCTTGTATCACCGTTCTCTGGGTATATTTGAAAACGTTTGAAAAATACGTAATGCAAACTTAGTGTCTGAACCTTAAGCCTGCAAGCACACTGTGTCTACTTTTTTCTACAATAGTTAATTGAAAGTGAATTATTTATAGACATAAATGTTTTAATTTAATCCAGTATAAATAGTAGAATAGAAAATCGCAATTAAAAGTATATTAACCTTTAAACACGTCTAGCTGTAATTCATTAGAAGTTATAATTAATCCTATAAAACATTACATACAACGTCTAGCCATGTAAATAGTTCATTCGTCACGGAAATCGAATCTGGAAGGTTTTTTCCGCTTTTTCGGAGTATGCTTTAAGTTTCTTCTCAAAATCAGTCTCCATAAGTATAACTGCTCTATTACAACAAAAAAAAATACTTTTTTTTGTAATGTAACTACAAACTTACAGATTTCGAATTTTTCCCTTTATTTGTGCTATAAGATATTACTTCTTGCTACAAATTTACGGATTTTGGATTTTTCTCTTTACTTTCCAAATTTCATGATTCTAGGTCAATGGGAAGTACCTTATAGGTTTTGATTCTCTTACGAGTGCCAAAATATGCGACACAAATGGTCGTATCTTTTGTTGGCGTTGACTCATATGTTGGATTCACGCGTTCTTGGGTCTTAACATAAACACACAGGCAGGCAACGAAGTATTGTCTTTTCCTACCGTGTTATGGTTGGAGATGTTTCTCTGATCTCAAATTTATTTGAAGCAACCTTCCAACCACCGAGGACGCTTTTTTATGATCTCTAGTCAAATTATATCAAACAAAAACATGAACCAGAACTCCTACGTGAGCAGACTAACTGTCCAATAATCCAGGGCGCTGTAACGCCAAGTTTTTAAAGATTATGTGACGAAGTTTTAATATTTTAATAACAGACAGGCTTACAAAAATGTGTCGTCTAGTCGAATACTGTTGCAATTTCCACCTTTTCCTCTCCTAAGCTAGTCTTCCATTTCCCTAAAACAAGAGCATCCCATATCCCTGTCTATCTGGGAACAATATGAACTTATCTTGGTCGAACTCTGTCTCTCCTTACACCTCTTCCTATTTCTAATACGTCTCTAACTAACCCTTCATGTTTCAGAAAGTGCTCTATCATCGTATTAGTCTATTTCTTTAATCATATCTCGATTTTGAGTACATTAGTAGTCCTCTCTGTTTCTTACTTATTAAATAATACATTCTAGATCATAATGTTGTTAGAAGCTAAAGTTATTGTCAACATCATTTATATTTACATATTTTTACAAACAATTACTCAAATCTATTAATCTTTAACCTTTTATATAACATATCCAAAACCATACAAATTTTATATAGATCATTTCCCGGATATAATGTCTCCCTACCTATTCGACAGTCAACGTCAAATTCATGGCTACCGTCAAGTTTCTTCCTTGACTCCTTAATAATGCAAAATCAATATTGCAAACTTCTTCGGGAATATCGTGATAATTCTGGTTTTAAAGTGTTATGGTTTCCTGAAAATCTGCCCAATTTTTATTGCGTCGACATGGCAGAAAAGACTTCTATTTCTAACCGTTTCTGAGATAGCGTCCACCAAAAAACTCGAGGTAGCTACAGCCTCTATGCGTGGAATGAGAATAA
This sequence comes from Agrilus planipennis, assembly GCF_000699045.2. NCBI lineage: Eukaryota > Metazoa > Arthropoda > Insecta > Coleoptera > Buprestidae > Agrilus > Agrilus planipennis. Next base: position 292,374 of record NW_020438991.1, on the reverse strand, counting down.
AACGGATGGTCTAAAACGTCTTTAAAGCATGCGATACGACGATTTATGACCTTATCATTTTATTACCTAAAGACTTTAGATTAGTTTTATGGGTAATTTTCTTATCTAACAAGATACACGTATTTTTTCGAACATGATAAATTAATGAGTTTTTTGTTTGTAATGTTAATCAACATGAGATAATCCAATCATCCTTAGATTTCAATTAATTCTTTAATGACATTTCTGGCGGAATACCGGAAATAACTTACATAACGAAATATCGTACAAACATATACGAATTTGGATTGTTTTCCTCGGGGAGAGAGGCACCGGAAGTAAACGGGGAACCTTTTACGCCAAGGAGAAAAGGTTAGGTTATGGTGGGTAAGTTTCCCCCCCCCCACTTCAAAAAAAGAAAATCCGGTAGTTTATCCCACTGCCAACACAATGACCGTTTTTTCTTATTTTTATTCAATTCTTGTTCTCTACTCCCGGCTGTGTTCTACAGTCACTTTTATCCTTCGCCCCCTTTGCGACCAATGGTCACCTTTTCAAACAATCTGGTTGGGATAAAAGTCCATTTTAAGCACATTTTACTCATGTAGATACTTGCTAATAATTATAATCAATAAATAAATATTGCAGTGTATTGAAACTATACTTTTAATATACATCATCATTATATGGTCGTCAGTCCTAGGACTGGTTGGACACGCACCTCCACTCTTTCCTATACTGAGCTAATCTTCGCATTTCCCTAAAACTAGAACATCCGACATCCTTTACTATTTGTGAACAGTAATCTAATCTAAATCTACCTCTACTCCTCATAACTTCTGTTTCTGCCTCTAATATGTTTCTGACTCGACCTTCATGCCTGAGAAAGTGTCCTACTTACCTATGTCACCTATATCTTATTGACTTCCATAGACCCCCTGTTCTCTTACTCTTTCTAATACCTCTTCATTTCTAACCTTCTCTATCCACGGTATCCTCATCATTAGCCTGTAACACCACATTTCGAACGCTTCTAACCTTTTCTTTTCCGCCACACCCACCGTAAATGTTTCGCACCCGTACAGCACCGCGCTCCAAACTCACCTTTAACAACCTTTTTCGAATTTCTAAATTAACCGTTGGCGAACATAGAAGTGACTTCTTCTTATTGAGCTTTATCTGACTTTCTAGATACCTAAAATCAGTAACTTCTTCTAATTTTTCGTCTCCTATCTTTATATTCGCTCTTTCCCCACTTTTTTCTCCCTTGCAAACCAGTATTTTTGTTTTACATTTATTTATTTTCATACAATACTGTTTTGTTAATACCGCTTCCATTTTATTTAAAGCTATCTCTATTAGGTCCTCCTTGCTAGATGCTACACTGCTATATCATCTGAAAATCTAAGCATACTAATCTGACTCCCTTCTTAATATCTATTTCTCTACGTTGCAGACCCAGTTCTATAACTGCCTGTTGCTCTTTATACAAACTAAGTATCACTATAATGTACAATATTTAACTAAATATAGTAATGTATAGACATGTGGGACAATGTTAGGAGATTCATCGCTGACGAAAGCTGATGCAATAGCTGCACATTATTTACTGTGACGTTTCAACAGATTGCGTCATGTCGGACCACTTAAATTGCACCATTATCAAAACCACAAATCAGTATTTATAACGCATTCACACAGATATACATCGAATCAAAGCATTCGCATATTTACCTGACGATATGCAAAAGCACAAATCAGCAGTTCTGCAGTTACAAACTGGAACAGTTCGCGGAAACATGGTGAGGGCAGTAGATGAAACAAATGAAAACCACGTATTTACAATCAATACACCCACAAGGTAGTTTCGATTTTCAGACCCACAAAGCCGAAATACATAAATCAATAAACACACATGAATTAAAGACGTTTGTATAGCGTATTTTTTCCAGTTTTTTTTTCGGCGTAATGGTATGGTAGTTTCGGCAATTATTAGGACGGATGGGACGTCACGAAAACACGCGGGAAAACACACGTCTCAACCTTAAATGCGGCACGCAACGCACTAACTGATCAAAACATGTTTTGTTAGCTCGTAATAAAAGTAAATGTTGTTTGCGCAAACTGACGCGGCGACCATGGTAGTTATTCGTATAGCTGCACTCTGGTTGTATTACTGGCGAAAACTAATAAACGAAAATAAGAAGTTGCCAATAGTATGACCGTAGCACACGCTGCGCTGCTGCTTCTATTGTTTCTGTGTACCAACTACCGCAGGTAGGTTAGGTGCTATGACCACGTAACATTAATAACAAATAAACTGGGACTTGAGGGGGCCTCTCTTTCGGTAAAGTTCTTTGCCATATCGTGCCGTCCGTAGAGGAGAAAGCCGTCAATGTTGTAGACGTTATGCTAGAATTGGAGCCGCTGCTGCTGCTGCTGCTTCGTCTCAGTTGTAACAATCACTTTTGAATATTTAAGAAATTTGATTGAACATTATTACAAATTATGGTAATTTTTTACATTAGTTGACATTGGAATTGAGACATGAAGTTTAGTCAGGTAGGTAGTACTCACCAAGTAAAGTAGTGTAGTAGTATTTACTAGAATTTTGTTTATTATTTGTTTAAAAATGAATGTGAGTGAGATACAGGCCCTTAAAGTTTTCTTAATCGGAGGAAATTCCGGTAGGTACGGCCCTGGCTTCAGCCTTCCGTCAGCTGTTCCCGCCAAACATCGTTTGTCCTAAAACATATCTTCCTAACATT
>NW_020438991.1:285188-288700 GCF_000699045.2 Agrilus planipennis | reverse complement strand
GAACTTTTAGTTTACTTAAATCTTTGTTTGCCATGTTTAGAGGCTATTAATGTATTTAAGAGCGACAGCAATTTGTTACTGGCTGCTAGGTGTAACAAAAAATATGTTTTTAAAAACAAAAAATAAAATACTTTATTTTTATGCCGAGTACTTTTTTTTAACCTTTTAGTCGAGAAATACTTTATGTAAAGCCTAAAAAGGTGGCAACCCTACATGTGGACCGACGCGACGATCAATTTTTCTTAGCATGCATACCTATCATACATAAGAAATGCACTTGTTACTTAACTGGTGAACCATTATTACACTATATTACGCATACCTAAGCAGTTTGCATTTTGTGAATTGTTTTTCTCTTTACAAACATTTTTACGAAATACAATGAAGTGTTCTATTCAAGCCTGACAAAATTTTCAAACTGAAAATCTTTAAATAATCACAAAATATTCGAATTTCCAATCTACGCTAGTATACTGCCGGCTGGACAGCAAGATCGCTCGGCCGACTAGTGCTGACGTCACTCGTAAGCACTATGGCCTTACTATTCAGGTATAAGATAACAGCTGTAGTCATGAGATTGTTTTGAGAAGATGAGCTCCATTGTGGCGAAATTACCAATCATATTGCACCAACAAGTAATGTTTGTCCCCTTATGTGTGAAAAAAAAATTAATTTTCTCGAAAATGTGATCCATTGAAATTGTAAGAACTTTTCTCGAGAACATGATTACAATTAAAGAAACATATAAATGAACTGATGCTGCCCAGATTCAAGTCTAAAGGCCTAATCGGTTGGAATTGCTTCCTAACGTTTCGCTAGCACAAGTGACAAACTTCTCCAAAGATTCGTCCATGTCCGGTGCAGGATGTACTGTCCAACCGACGACGGGCTTTAGACCCGGATTATTTCACCTACTGGTAGCAAAAACCTTTACCAATTTATCAAACAAGTATTGCTTGTAAAACCTCGGAAAGAAATATAGATGAACGGATTTATCGATTTGTTGCACATGTTATAGAGCTGATGTGTATCATCTTATACCTAATGGTTAAAATTATGCCTAATTCTGACTGGCTTTCCGTCAGATACTACTCTCACCAACAACCCAAATCAATCATAAAATCCCGTTCAAAAATCAAGCAATCTGTAACCGTTTGCCGATGGATTTTGGCCGAGACGGTTGAAACTGTTGAAACAAACTAATAACTGTTGTAAATACTAAAACAGTTGGTGAGAACGATTATAATATTGTATTAACAAGAGCAATATTTATTGTAGCAATTTTTACATTAGATTTTATGGATTTAATACAAAAAATGAACTGATACGGATATTAATTAACTCTACGTCAAAAATGCGTTTCGTTGCAATAATTTACGGAACTTTTACGGTATGGATACAGAATGGATGCGGAACCTATAGCGAAAATATGGTTTATAAGATCGGACAGCATGACCTAAAGCAGGGATGGCGAACCTTTACGTATCGACGTGCCATTTTTATAAAGAAAAGTTAATCAGATCCAAGACGTGCCATCAAATAATTTTGTCTCTGTGATTATTGGGAAAATAATAATATCAACTTAAACTTTTTTATTTACTACAAAAAAAATAGTAACGTTTTGCACTGTTTAAATTATACGTGTAATTTAAATTAAAGTAAAACTATTGTTACTTTTGTTGTTGCAGATTAGATGACAAATAACTTATGTTAGGGTTGTAAGATGTTACTTTTAGTAGAATGCATGCTGAACTGGAGTTATCTGTCAAACGATTTCTAACCGAGTTTTTAATGTTATTCATCTCTGAAAATAATGACTCGCAGGCATATGTTGAGGAAAAACATTGTTAAAATAGCATAAGCCAGCTTCAAACAATTAAAAGTGTTTGGTAACGTATTTCATGTTTCCAAAATTTTGTTATTAGCATTTTCACTTGTATTACCCGCCAATCTTTCTGTTTCAATTAGTTTCCTTGTTTCAATAAAGTTTTGGATCCATATTGAACTAGACTTTATGGTTGATATTAGTGACGTGCCCAAAATATTGTGTCGCGTGCCACTAATGGCACGCGCGCCATTGGTTCGCCATCCCTGACCTAGAGCAATGGTTTCTAAAGATGTTCCAAGGAACCCGATGGTTCCGTGGGTCACAGGGGTTACGCGAGTTAGAGCGTTTTTTTGTCTTATTAAAAAAATTACAAAATCACCGTTTGTATTTAACCGTAGAAACGGCATATTTTTCAAGAACAAACTAGTAATAAAAGGCCAAATCCTAACGTTCCATTTAATAATAGAGAGGACAACTATTTCTGAGAGAGATACGTCATTCGGTTTCACTTCAAAATACATTAAATTGGATTCAATTGTTCATTGGTTCATTCCTGTTTCCTCAGTTATTTTGTCCCTGGCTTTATTCATTCAGATATTTATCGCAATTTTCAAATGTACCTATTGTTATCCGAGAATGTCGTCAGTAACAACCAAAACCGTTTAAAAAAGCGTGTGAAGATATGGAGAGTCAGCATCAATCATTCCTTCTACAGACGGAAGTGAGATAGCTTTCAAGTGGAAGTTTTACGTATGTTACTCATGTCGAACTACTTCATAACAAGGATAATGAAATTGGCCTATTTAGCCGATATATCCGATAAACTCAACGTAATCAGCACACCCTTGCCAAGAGAGATCCGCAACCACATTTACGGTGAAGAACAAAACATCTTCACTAATGCTAAAAAGCTTTTGTTTTCTGGATTAAACTGCTTTGAACTAAATTGTTTTCTCTTCTGAATAGATTTTTCGAAAAAAAACAATTGCACATAACTTCGGATATGGGTAAAACCGTACTTGAACATTTATTAAACCTAGAAAAATCCTTGAAAGAATATTTTCCGAAGGAGTTACAGGACATCTACTGAGTACAGATTCCTTTCGCAAACCATCAATGCAAATTGTCAATTTATGAGAATTTGCTCTTTATTGAGAATTCATCTTCTATAAAACAAAACTTCGAATCAGCTGATTCAAATTTTAATGACTTTTGGACCGAACTTAAAGTTGGATGTCATGCAGTCGCTGTTTCCGTTTGTATCGACTTATTACAGATACGAGACAAAACTTTTAAGCTTCCCGTTTGATATAATTAATCAACTAAGTATACATTGATAAAACCTTGGACCGAAAGGCGAAACGTCGGTGAAATTACGTAATAAATAAAGAACATCTCACGTCCTTCTAACTACTGAATAGTAACCCCCATTAGTCAACGTCGGACTCATCAGCGCATCCGTTAAACAAGAATCGATCTTAAATGATTACACAGGTCTGCGATAAAAAAAGTTTTTTGTATAAATTTATCTTAAGCATGCAAATGTTGGTCTATATTTTGCAAATATAAACTTTGTTTTAACGTATCAAGTCACATTTTTTTTGTATGTATATTAAAAAATGTATATGTATATAGCTCTTTGAATCGGCAAATTTATTTGTTTTTTCACAAAATTCATTTTATA
>NW_020438991.1:263297-284134 GCF_000699045.2 Agrilus planipennis | reverse complement strand
ACAGGAGTGTATGAACATCATTTTGAACATGAAAGTATAATTAGGATAACGAAATATTACGATGACAAATTCGGGGTAATATTAGAAGTACCTTTAATAAAATTAAATTTGTGGAAAATAATTAACGTAAAAACACCCTTGAAAGGGAAACGTTTAAAAGAGATATACGAAAAATCTATCACTTGTCATGCTGATGGTGACGATCCAAAAATAGTTTTTTCACAAAGAATGTTGAATTGGTTAGAACTTTGGAAAAAGTCTGATAGGTTTCCCAAACGTTTAAGTTCACAAAAATTTACAGCTTTACGTCATACCGTTGACAGTATGCCAGAAATTATTAAATACTGTTTTGAAGAATCAAATATGAATTATATTGTAATGTTCGTGGGTTTAACAAATTACCTTTTAAGAAGAGAACTATGTATTTACACTAATTATTATTAAACACTATTAAATTATTACTAACTTAGGTAATTATTCTATTTATTTACACTACTGTTACTATTCACTGTTCTATTTATTTCACTTCTATCACTGTCTATTTATTTCTTAATTCACTTCTGCAAAGGTCAATTTATTTCTACTCCACTTCGGCGATCGTCTCTTCCTTTTTATACTCCCTTACCTCCTTTCGGAAACATTCTCCAGCCGTCCAGAGAAGTCTCGTTTTCTTTGAACGGTTTAATTGCTTTCGCGGAACGCAGGTACGACACACACGTTTACAGATACGGCGCACACGAAGAAAAACGCCCGCGGCTAGTCGTGGAATCAATAAGCCGCTTACACACACGTATGTCCGATCGCACACAATCGCGCTCGTGGTTGCTACAATATTTTTATATGAATTATAAAGCAATAAATGCATTTTAATGCTTCTGAAGGCGTTACGATTTGTTCAAAAGATTTTCATAGTTTGGATGATTTTAGAACACTTTTCGGAGACGGTGATATTTTCAGGTAGATTTGGTTGAAGAAATGTATGAGGTCTTTTCAAAAGGTATCGCGAATTTTCGATATTTTTGTGGCGTTACGTTAGTACTCATGTCTCTCACTTATACCGATAAGTTCGGTCATGTTGAATGTTCAGTTTATTTTTGACAGCTGCTTTGCTTGCACGTGTTTTGCCTCGTCTTCAATTTTTGCCTATTCCAAAAAATGGATAAAAGAATGTGTATCAAATTTTGTGTGAAAAACAAAATTAAGTACGCGGACGCATTCCGAATCTTGACTCTGGCATATGGTGAAGCTACCTTGGGCCGAAGCAACATTTATCGGTGCTACAAAATGTTCTCAGAGGGCCCAGAAGATGTGAATAACAAAGAGAGTGCCGGATGCCCGAGCACGCCAACAATAGACGAAAAAATTGATGAAGTGAAGAAAATAGTATTGGCCAATCGTCGAATCGCTGTTAGAGAAGTTGCTGAAGACCTAAACATGTCGATTGGCTCCTGCTGTTCGATTTTTACCAATGATTTGGGTATGAGACGGGTCGCCGCGAAATTCGTACCAAAATTACTCAATTTTGACCAAAAACAACATCGTTGCTGTTAGACTCTGCCTACGACGACCCACATTTACTCCAGAGGATCATAACTGGTGACAAATCATGGCTTTATGGTTATGACGTGGAATCCAAAGCTCAACCATCCCAATGGAAGCCGCGGCACGAGCCAAGACCGAAAAAAACGCGCCAAGTTAGGTCGAATGTGAAGGTTTTGCTTACAGTTTTCTTCGATTGCAAGGGTAGAACAGTCAATAAGGGATTTTACCTCCAAGAATCAGTTTGCTCTTATAGTTCGTTCGTTCACTGTTAAAGCGCTTTAGGTTCGAAGAAGATGGAGACCTTTTAATCAATAATTAAATAAAATAATAAATGTGGAAATCAAAAGTGCTTCATGGAAAATACCCGAACCAACAGCAGCAGAAACATATAGATAAAGAAGCTTCTAATATGTGGTTAAAGAAAGGAAATATATTCTCAGAAACTGAGAGATTCATAATAGCGATTCAAGACAAAATAATAAAAACAAAAAAATCCCCCAATTTCATCGGACACATGCCCAACATACAACACATCTCGCGAAACAATTGACTACATCACCAGTGATGGGTTCGTGAACTACATAAACCTAGTAACGGTTCGACCAAAATATCCTTGGAGAGAAATACCGCGGTCAATTGACTACACTGTGATTTCGATGTAGGTTAGCCTTATAAAATTGGGGCGGTTGACGCCACATACCTCTCAGAAAAATATAATTTCGAACTGAATCATTTTATGGAGGTAAATTTAAGCGAAAGGTGACTACTATTTTGCTGAACTCCCCCGGGAAGTCATAGGGTTTTACCGACCATTAGTGACCTCAAACGATCCTTCAGTGTTCCCTGTTGTTGGGATATCTGTCTAGATATCTGGGACTTAAGAATTCCTTATTCTTATGATCATCATGGACAGTGGGCGTGGTGGAAAAGAAAAGGTTAGAAGGGTTCGAAATGTGGTGTTACAGGCGAATGATGAGGATACCGTGGATAGAGAAGGTTAGAAATGAATAGACAGGTATTAGAAGAATAGGACTCTATGGAAGTCAATAAAAAATAAGCGAGATAGGTTAGTAGGACGGTTTCACAGGCATGAAGGACTAGTCACAGACATATTAGAGGCAGAAACGGAAGTTAGGAGGGGTAGAGGTAGACCTAGATTAGATTACTGTTCGCAAATAGTTAAAGATGTGGGTTGTTCTAGTTTTAGGGAAATGCGAAGATTAGCTCAGGATAGGAAAGAGTGGAGGTACGTGTCCAACCAGTCTAAGGACTGACGACCTTATTATGATGATGAGATCAAATACAACTAAATCAAATGATTTTTTGTACAAGAAAAATCGACTTCTTAGTCAATAATTTATAAAAAGTACTACCAGGCGAGTTCTCTATAGAACGTCATATAAACACTTTCGATAGATCCACGTGCCCATGATGTGCCTACGCGTACAAGCGCAAAATGTTTTATTTACAAGTATTGTAATCTAAAAATGAAGTTTTGTAAACCAAAGTAAACACGTATATGTAATACATGTATTACATTTAAATAACAAAAAATTTCCTAAAAAAATAAGCGATATCGTCATATTTGTCACTCGTACTCTTATCTGTTTTAATATTAATATCATCTTGTAAATATTTACCTAACGTATATAAAATTAGCAAATTATAGTTGGTTGTTATCTTCCTGTTATTGTTTATTTACATCCCATTTCCCATTTTCTATTTTGTAGAATACTTTATTAGCATATCACAATCTTATCAGAACATTATTGTTTATAATCAAACCGAGAAACGCACATAAATGTACAATGTATTATCGCAGATAACATTTAAACAACCAATTTACCTGGAAATATCACTTCTACTTTATTCTCAGACCCATATTTGGCAGACAAAAGTAAAAGACTTTAAATGCATACATCAAATCTAAGTTTCGGTATTACCAATGAAGTTTTTGAAAACCTACAAAGATTGGTAAATTTTTGAAATACACTAGAGTATATTTTATTTATTTTCATAAAGGAAACGTGTCAGTCATTTTAAGAAGTAATTAAAATTTAAATTTGTGAATTGCAGCTCAAAATGTCAAGTTATAACGTCAAAGGAATATTAAGGTTGACCTATTAGCGTGCGATTCTGATGTAAATAAACTAAAAAATATTAACCACCGTTGCAAATTAAAACGGGTGTATTACCTAAAAAAGGAGAAACTTCAGATACATAGATCAACGGTAGTTGGAAGCATTAGAATCACGGGTAGGAATAAATAAGAGCAGAAAAGTATCTAGACTAGATTACTGTTCACAAATACAGTGAATTTCGGGTATAACGACGATGAAGGGACCACTGTAATATCTTCGTTATATCCGGAAGTCGTTACAGACAAAGCCAAAGAGATACAGAAACGAATGTATAGTTTTCACCACTTTTCAATTTTGAAATTATTTCCACCTTTTCTTTGACAGTTGCTACTCAGAATATCACTGTGTAACTGAACATCTATAAACAATTGTAAAGGTCACCATAGTTGCTGACGATCTGTGTTAATGTAAACAAAAGATAAAAAAGTTCTTTGTGTCTTTGGTGGCCGATTTCGGTCGCTATATCTGCATCTGGGATTTCTTACAAATGATTCATTTAAAACAGTCGCTATATCCGATTTCGGCGTTACATCAGAAGCCGTTATAGCCACATGAAATTTGCACTAAAATTCTTTAAATTCAAGGGACTTAGATTGAACGTCGCTATAACAGAATGGTCGCTGCAACTAAGGTCGTAATATATCTGAACGCGCTCAAGTTGAATTGCGTTTTCATCTAAACTCCATCGAGTTCTACACTCTACAGTCGTTATAAATAAAAAAAAGTGGTTGCAAGGTTTACTGTAGTTCCCAAATTCGCTGAATTAGTCAAAACCAATCCAAATTACCTTTTTTGCATTAAAACAGTCTCGAAGAAAAGTTCTTAAACCAAGTAAATTGAAACAAATATTTGTTGCCACAATTGCGTTATTTTTTTTTTTTAGTACTAACAGTATTTTATATGGCAATGATGGTAGAAATACTGGCGGTCAAATTTAATTACAATAGAGGCAAAAGTGAGGAGCAGTGAATTTAAATACATATACCACTGTGTGGGTTATTTCAGTTCTGAGAAAATGCGAAGATTTCCTCTGAATAGGAAACAGTGAAGGTGCGTCTTCTACAGCAAATCATCGGAATAACGACTAAGAATGGGAAAATGTTTAATCGTTTAATTTAATTTCTGGATTATGTAAGGGAAAGATATAATTGCTCTTTAAAAAGACAATTTCAACTATACCTAGCTCTCCTCTTTCTACTCTAATAAGGATTCCATGAAACGTTGTATGTGTTACCGGAAATGTATGAGCTCCGTCATTGTATACAATTCCTAGGAATATATAATTCCTAAAATCGCCCAGAAATGTGTGAAACAAATTATATTAGACATATTTCCAAGGAAAAAAGGAAAAGTAAATACGCTATAATTTAGTGTTCTAACTAAAATTTTAGTGCTCCATCACTTCATCATCATCATAAGGTTGTCAGTCCTAAGACTGGTTGGACATGCACGTCCACTCATTCCTATCCTGGGCTAATCTTCACATTTCCCTAAAACTAGAACATCTCATATCCTTAACTATTTGCGAAAGGTCTATCTAGGTCTACCTCTACCCCACTTAACTTCCGTTTCTGCCAATATGTCTCTGACTAGACCTTCATGCCTGAGAAGGTGTCCTACCAACCTATCTCGCCTATTTCTTACTGACATCCATAGAGTCCTCTGTTCTCCTATTCTTTTCTAACCTTTTCTATCCATATTATCCTCATCATTCGCCTATAACAGTACATTTTGAATCCTTCTAACCTTTTCTATTCCGCCGCGCCCACTGTCCATGTTTCGCACCCGTACAATGCCGCGCTTCGAACATACACCTTTAACAACCTCTTTCGAATTTCTAAATTAATCGTTCGCGAGCATAGAAGTCTTCTTCTTATTAATGATGACACGACCCTGCGTTATCCTCTGCTTTATACCCCTTCTACTGCTTCCGTCCTAACTTATCTGACTTCCTAGATATCTAAAATCAGCCAGTTCTTCTAATTTTTCTTTTAATGCAGTTCTCTGTTCTCCTCTTCTTTCTAATGCCTCCTCATTTCTATCCACGTTATCCTCATCATTCGACCATAACACCACATTTCGAACGCTTCTTTTCTTTTCCGCCGCACCCACAGTCCGTGTTTCGCCCCCATCAGCGCCGCCCTCCAAACATACACCTTTAAAATTTTTTTTCGAATTTCCAAATGAACCATTCGAGAGCTTAGAAGTAACTTCTTTTTATTGAAGGAGACTCGACCCTGCGCTATCCTCTGCTTTATATCCCTACTACTCCTTCCATCCTGACTTATCTGACTTCTTAGGTATCTAAAATCAGCCACTTCTTCTAATTTTTCGTCTCCTATCTTTATATTAGCTCTTTCCCTACTTTTTCTTCTTTTGCATACCAATATTTTTGTTTTACTTTTATTAATCTTTATACAACACTGTTTTGTCAATACCACTCCCTTTTTTATCTCTTAACTCCTCCATGCTAGATGCTAATACTGCTATATCATCTGCAAATCTGAGCATACTATTCTTTTGCCTCTGTATTTCTATCCCTACAGTTGTACTGTCTTTAATGAAGTTACTTATACATTTGAAAAACAGTTGTGGTTATGAGTAAACCATGGATTGCACCCTAATGCCAATACTTCATAGTAAACTACTTTGTATCCAAAAATAAGTAAATACGCAACAATTTATTACCTTACGTTTTTTCCAGTGCATTTCAAAGTGCACTCTCTGAATGCCCGTCCTTCCTAGGATATGTTCAACTGATAAGATAAACTGTGTAAACAAAGTAGTTTGTTTATGTGACACTAACCAACCTAACGCGTTACTTATTAACAATTTACCAAAGAAATTATATTTTTAAAGTGAATGTTTTCGTCCTAATCTTATTTACAATTTAATTTCGGAAAAATGTTATACATAACAAACACAGAGAATACACGAACGTAATAATCATAACTTAAAAATAAAAAACGTACACTTACCCCCCAAAATACGTTCTTTCAAGCAAATATCCCCTGCTCCTGCATCTAATTTACCTGTTAAAAAAATAAATAAATTATTCGAGAAACCTTTTAAGTAACAAAATTTATAATATAAGTACTGCCTAACTATTATCTACTTCATTAAACCCTATCCTGTCCTAACATATAAATCACGGCCGCTGGCAGGAGGGTAGTAGTGAGTTCACCCTCAAGGTATATTCAAAACTTTCTGTTTGCAAAAAATGATTTAAAACCATATTTATGAAAACTAGAGAGGGAGGAGGGCTCTTGGCATATACTACGGGAGGTCACCAAGGGGGGAGGGGGATTAAAAAACTGTAAAATATGCGGCACGTAATATGGGTACGGTCCCTTAGTTACGTAGATTGCACTAACGACAACGGTCACACGTGTGCGTGAATGACTTATCGATTCGCCGACAAGCCGCGGGCGCCTTTGTTCATGTGCTCCGTATTTGTAAATGTGTGTGTCGTATCTGCATTCTGGGAAAGCAGTTAAACAGTTCAAAGAAAAAAGAAACTATCCGGATGTTTCCAGAAGGTTCCCGAAAGTAAACAAAAGAGTATTTAAAGGAAGAGTCGATCGCCGAGAGGGAAAGAAATAAATCGACCGTTGCAGAAGTGAATCGAGAAATAAATTGACAGTGATAGCAGTGAAATAAATAGCGCAGCGAATAGTGATATGTCAACAGTAGTGTAAATAAATAGAATAATTCATCACCTAAGTTTAGTAATAATTTAATAGTCTTTTTAAGTTCTTTAATAATTAGTGTAAATAAATAGTTTTGTCGTTATCAGTCTTAGAAATTAATTTTTTTAAACCCACGAGCATTACAACATCAATCTTTATTTGCAACGTTTCATTAAAATCCCTATGTTGTGACCCCTATTTTCGATTCAGGAGTGCATTCGCCGATTGATTATATACAGCACCATTATGTCTGAAAAAAACAAAAACAAAAACAAAAGAGAAACTTCCCCGATTGTTCTACTGTAGGTACAATTAAAAATTAACCCGTTTTTGTTTACAAGTTGGTATAAGCAGCATAACGAGCGAACTTTAAATGTTCTATGTGTAGAGGGGGCGGTAAATTCAACTGCTGCAACATTTACATTTTTAATCACGTTTTATTACGATCATTACTACCAGAGTCGAGTCGGTAAATGCTTATAATATTCGCCGAATTTATGTTACTTTACGATTATGTGAATTTTTATTGCGTAATAATCTTTATGCATTATACATACAAGACAGCTATAATTTCCGTATAATAAAATCTACTGAATTTTAACGAAGCTACGCTTCCACGCATTTTACTCATAGCTTCGAATACAAACATTTAAAGAAAAAACGCAAAAAAATCGACCAATACCGAATCACGTAGTGCTAGATTTACACTTATATTAGACCCGTGGGTCCAGGGCCTTAGGGCAGCTAGAATTTCAGGGATATCAAAATTTTACAAATGAGCAATATTTCACCATTTGGACTTCTCGTATTCGTACATTTAAAAAACACCTGACTTACGTCTTAAACAATAGGTAGAATGTTCCTAATTATGTAATTTCGGAACCTTTACAATTTTTTTTTGTCACATCCTTGTGTGTGTGTGTGTATATGAGTGTCAGAGATTGAATTTATTTATTTATTTAAATGCAAATACAAAATAAAAAATACCTATTTTTATCTTGTATTTAAATAGTTTTTGGAGAAAAGGTTTTTGTATTTTATCTAAAATACTCTTTCAAACGTATTTTCTATTTGTTAAATGGAAAATAAATTTTTGCCGTTAAAGGTTTTGCTAATATCACCGTATAAAATGATGAATGAAAGTTGCTCACATTGACCTTTGAAGGTATATTAGAAGCTTAAAAAGGGAACAAACAGACATTCCATTAATGCCTTCTAATTCATTAACTGAAAAGAGCCCAAAAAATTCTAAACTCCTTGGAAATGGATAATCTAAAATATTGGATCGATATTGTTTTTCGGGTTCAATGTAATGGTTCGTGGAATTTTGAAGTTCCAAATTGATATCAGCACCTGCCAAATCACCGCTTATCGTACCTTTAGCAAGGAACTACGAAATTCTATGAATTACGAAAAAACAGCCCGCAAAACAATATCGAATGGATATACGTCAGCTGTGTAAAACTGAAAACTGCAAGATATTGTGGTTTGCTAATAAATGAGTATAAACTAAAATTCTAAGAAAAAAATTAGAAAAACTTCACTAATTAGATGAACCCAAAGCTAAAGAAACTGTGGATGTCATTTCTTTCTCTTATTATAATCTGTAAAAGATCAGAAACAAAATGGGATTGTAAATATTTTGATATAAAATGATTGATCTTGATTTTACAACAATAAAATTACTTGCAACCCTATTTTGGCTCTGATCTTTCACGCTAAACAGACTACTTTGGCATCAGTGTCTTTTTTCCAATTAAAACGGGTAACCAAGGCAAATAATGGAGCATATAGAAGAATTATTTGTTGCTGAACTGAAGAAACTATAACATAAAGATAGAAAAACTCAATCACACACCACTATTAGTCTAGAAAAACACCAATATTTTAAAAATGAGCAAATGCCTGCAAGATTTTCTTGAAAAATATTTTATACTTAAGTAAATGTAGAAAATTAAATTGGTACCACAAAAAAGTTGAACCTGGGACCTTTGGCTTTACGGATTCGATTCCCGCCGGGGGGTGACAACAACAACAAAAATATTTTCCTCATTAATTTGAGGAAATTTGTAGTGGTTCAAAATCGAAAAATGATTTCAAATTAATATTGCAAAAAAGTAGTTGTTTGAAAAAAGTATTTTAAAAGTACGTATTCTGCATTTAACTTTTAAAATACAAAAGGGAAATCTATTTTGCATTTTACCTTTGAAATGACAAATCAAAAAAATATTTGCATTTTGTATTTATATACTTTTAAAAAACCATTTTACAGATCTCTAATGGGTATGGAGTTTCTTTTTAAAGAGCATCTTATTCGTAGGATCATTTATGACTCCGAAGTTATGAAAAGTTGCCACGCTTTCGATGCGCCACTACAGGCATAAACACGTTTAATATAACATTATATTCATTGTGTTATTTTAATAGTTGCCGAGACTTCGAGGTAACCTAACCTAACCTAACCTAATGTAACCTAACCTAACCTAACCTAAACTAACCTAATGTAACTCAATCTTTACCCACGTTGTCAACGTAGCACTACTGAAGATGCCAATCCCAACTGCTGACAAAACGTCTGGACGTAACAGTTCATTTAGACCACGACATAGATTCTGCCCGTGAAAGCCTTTCGTCACTACATTATTGTCACGTATTGATACACCTCGCACTTTTACTACCTTTACTTAACTAATTGCTGTCTAATTAACACTTCTATTACTTATTACTTATCAATTGACCGCTGTATGAACACTTTGTTACCTATTCGCTTTTATATCGCCTCGAGTTCGTACTCATGCAGCTCATTCGATCTCGCGACAACTATTCATGTGTTCCAGAATGTTCTAGTATATATGCCGTCTAGAATCGTGGTTTTCTTTGCCACGATGTATGTTGGGTTGCCTATATGCTTGTGACAATATTTTTTCCTACAATGTTTATGAAAACATCTTAGTTCGATTTTTCAAGACTTTAAAAACCGAGGAAGAAACATGTTTTATACAGACAATTTTTATTTTTCAATATATCCTATAAAAATTAAAAAAAAATAGCTATATGCCTAGTCAAAAAAACCGGTCAAATCGGACTCCGCACTAAGGATTTCATACAAACTTGTAGGTATGTAAACACTTCGTTCGTCACGAAAATTGGGTCTGGAAGATATTTTCCGCTTTTTCCGAATATATTTTATAAGTTTCTCCCCAAAATTAGCCCGCAAAACGTGTGATTACAATATTCTAATTAAAAAATATTTTTTTTTGTGATGTAACTATAAATTTACGGATTTCGGGTTTTTCCTTTTACTTGTGCTGTAAGATATTGCTTCTTGCCAAATTTCATGATTGTAGGTCAAAGGGAAGTACCCTAAAGCCTCATCATCATCATAATAAGGTCGTCAGTCCTTAGACTGGTTGGACACGTACCTCCACTCTTTCCTATCCTGAGCTAAACTTCGCACTTCCCTAAAACTAGAACAGCCCACATCCTTAACTATTTGCGAGGAGTAATCTAAAGCCTATAGGTTTTAATTCCCTTAAGGGTGAGTGTCAACATATGCGGCACAAATTGTTGTATCTTGCGTTGACTCATGTTTCATTTTTTCACAGCACCAAGGGACTGCATAGTTTATAATTAATTTTTGAATATTATAGTTTATAAAAACTTTACATTATTGTTTTCAATATTCAATGTTATTTGCACTTACAAATTTCAAGGTATAAACATTGAAATAAATCGTTATATAAAAAAATCGGTTTTTATTGTTTTTGAATATAGCGTATCTTTTTGATCGATGAAACGATTGGAGAGGTTATTCTACATTGGTAATGACATACAAAGAAGTTTATTTCAAAATTGTTCTAGAACGTTATCGTAAAGAAAAAAAATAATTTCGGAAAAAATCGCCTGTTTTTAATGATTATTATAAATATTATGTGCTGTTATTTTTTCCGAGTAAAGCCCTTATATGTCTCTATAACGCCGTTTTTGAGAAAAAAATATTTTCTCTTTGTCGCTTTTTGGATTTATTCGGAAACCAAAATAATTACTTAGAGCTCTAAAATTTTCAGGATTAATGCATCGCATTAGTACCAATGTACCCTTAAAAAAAAACAGGTATCTCTCTCTGGGGCCGATTCACTATGCTCATCGTCCTATGACCTTTCCCAATATCAGGTCGTAGTTTTCAAAATATAATGCCCCCTTTTGACGACCGCATGTAATAAAATATCTGTATGTTCGGTTCTCAATTCGCCTGTACTGTATAAAACTGTGCAACGTGACACAATTACTTGTTGTNCGAGTAAAGCCCTTATACGTCTCTATAACGTATATAAATTTCATTAAAATCGGCTAAGCTGTTTTTGAGAAAAAAAATATTTTCTCTTTTTCGCTTTTTGGATTTATTCAGAAACCAAAATAGATACTTAGAGGTCTAAAATTTTCAGGATTAATGCATCGCATTAGTACCAATGTACCCTTAAAAAAAAAACAGGTATCTCTCTCTGGGGCCGATTCCCTATGCTCATCGTCCTATGACCTTTCCCAATACCAGATCGTATTTTTCAAAAGATAATGCCCCCTTTTGACGACCGCATGTAATAAAATATCTGTATGTTCGGTTCTCAATTCGCCTGTACTGTATAAAACTGTGCAACGTGACACAATTACTTGTTGTACAATATGTTGCAACGCGCTACCCGCGACCACCAACCCCCCACAGAGTATTTATGAAAAATTAGCTATTTGTAAACACTATTTGAAAATCCGTCAATGGAATGTGAACACCTACCTCACACAACATCCGACATTCAAAACGTAGGGTCAACTACGATTATTACGCTGTTGCGGCAACACGAGACTTCCACGTCTCCCTGTTCAAAAAACAAACGATAAACGTTTCTAACAATACGAACAATCGGCGGTCAACAATATCATGTGTACAAAACTCGTTTCCACGGTTTTTAAGAAGAAAAAAAAAACGGTATTCAACGCACTTCCGGACACCGCGACGCTCGCGAATACACGAACGCAACAAACGGCCTCAGCGAACTTGTAAGCTATAAATATTTACCCGCCAAAAGGTTGGTTAATGTAGCATCAGAACGCGCATCCTGCTGGAGGAGGGGAAGGGCGACGCTTACTACGACGTCCGTGCGTAGTATTATCGGGAATCGATAAGGGACGCCGCGGCGGCAGCATCGGCAATGACGACCGACGACGACGACGATACAGAAGAGAGGCAGCGCAACCTTATGATTGCGACGTCTCGCCGACCCAGTTATAGCCCGTCGATGACCGTTTTACCCAGCCAAACCGAACCGCCATCGCATAGTTTTCATTTTATCCCCCTGCACTGGCTGCTGTAGGTCAATTCCACCCCTCATATCGACCTCCTTACCCATCCTGTACCAGTACCGCTAACGGCAAAGGTCACAACTGCATAATGTAATCCATTTACTACATTTGGAGATTATTACTCCTTCACGTGGCCAGCCTTCAATACTTTATCTACATACACAATTGTTTAAACTAAAAGGTTAACAAATTCAAATAGCCACACTTGAAGATGTAGTTAAGTAGCTTTTTTATCATCCCCCAATTTCCCACCAATGCAGAAGGTAATTGAAATCGGCAAATGGTGAATGTTAATAAATTTAACTTTTTTAAATGTGGGTACATTTGGCTATTCGTATTAAAAGGATCGACAATAGGTGATAAGTAGATAACCGCATTTCCTAATAGGTTGTTTCAATGTTAAAAAAAATAGGCACAAAAATTGCCCACTTTATTGGTATTGAAAAAGTGGCACATTCCAAGACTTAGAGTTAATGGTCAAACATCTGAAGAGGTTCTTATCATGAGACGAGCTCGACAAGGCTGTTTTTCTCCCTTTTGAATTTGTGTGCAGAAAAAAAATATTTTAGAGAATCCTACGAAGAAAGAACAGAGGGTATAATTTCTAATGGAATTGTCATCAGCAATCCAAAATATGCCGACAACTCCATCTTATTAGCAACAGATAAAGATGATTTAAATTTAAATGTAAAGAAAATGAAATGGTTAATTGTCAACAGAAACAAAAATACAGTTGACCGTTTAATAGATATCAGTATAAATGAAGAAAGAGTACAAACAAACAAATATATGAGCTGCTGGTGAATGAGAAAACGGACTTAACTCGAGCAATCAAAAGCAGAATAGAGCAAGCACGAACACCTGTTAAAAATGTAGATACAAAAAGTGTTAACTATCAGACCTCTAAAAATTTCCTTAAGAACGCGCTTATTGCGTTGCTATGTTTTAAGCATATTATTCTGCAGGATCAGCTCAAGAATCATAGTCAGTGATTTGGAGTGAGCACCAGGACACTGTTTAAGTCCTGTGCGGACAAAGTGAAGATCATGCGGCTGTTCTCCTAATGTATCATCTGCAAATTTAGGCATACTAATCTTTTGTCCCTGTGTATCTATCCCTACAGTTGTACTGTGTTTAACGATGTTGGTCGCGTCTTCGATGTATAGATTAAAAAGTAGCAGTGACAGTGTGCATCCCTGTTCATTCCTAATATTTACTTCTCTACGTTGCTGCCCCAGCTCTATAACTGCCTGCTGCTCTTTATACAAACTAAGTATCACTCTTTTATCTTTGTAATTCATCCCTACATTTTTAAGTATATTTAACATTGTCAAAAGCTTTTCTAAATCTACAAATCCTATGTACGCACTCTTTCCTTTCTCTATCGTTTTCTCTATTGATACCCGTAAAGCTAGAATGATCTCCCGCCTCTTCTGAACTAGTTAAGATTTTTGTCCCAGGGGAAGTTAAGCTAATTGTTAACTAGAACTAAATATTAAAAATTAATCAAAACTTATAATAGTCTTATTTTTTAGAACAAATATCTTGTAAAACTCGTACAGTCCGTCTGTATGTATAGAACAGTTATATACATATAATATATAGTGGATTTCGGGTATAACGACGATAAAGTGACCACTGTAATTTCGTCATTATATCCGGCAGTCATTACAAGCGATGGTAAAGTGATACAGACTTTTGAAATTTGAACTACATTAGAAGGGCATTTTCGACATCTTGATACGTTGGTTTACGGTTTTTCTTATTTTTAAGAACTTAGATTCAAAGCATTCTAACATTTTATCAGTTTTTCCACATGGGAAACAATGTATTCTTTGCACAAATCAGCATTGTTTTTACCATTTTTCATTTGTGAATGTGCATCTAGGAGCTACACTACTAAACACAGTATCACTTTGTAGCCGAACGATAAAGCTACTTAATATCTATGAACAAACGGTAAAAGTCACCACAGTTGCTAACCATCTGTATGGATAAAAACGAAAGATAAGAAAGCTCTGTCTTTGGTGGCCTACTCTGATCGCTATATCTGCATGAGATTTCTAAAAATTTGTTACAAACGATTAATTAAAAACAGTCGCTACATCCGAACACGGCGTTACATCCGAAGTCGCTATAGCCACATGAATTTTGTACTAAAGTATGCTTTAAATTCAAACGCTACAACCAGGGTCGTAATAAATTAAATTCACTGTATTAATCTACCGATCCTCCTTAAACAATTCAAAACGTTAGGTAATGCAAAAGAACTGGCTCAATATCTAACTTGTGCTTTGAAGATCAATATTTATTGTCCTCGTTCCTGTATCTTGTGTTCTTGACCTAGAACCCCATTAATCCAGACCTGAAAGGTCATTGCAATCTAACTATTCAGTATTTGCAAGCATCCAACATAAACGTTGTTTATCAAATTAATAAAAAGTGTCAAACAAATTAAAGACGCCACAATGAAGCCTACAAACTTTAAATTTAACACGTGTTTCTCTTGGCCAGTGCAGAAATTACGTGTAAACTAAACAAGCTAAACTCAAGGCCCACTGACACTGTTTTAAGTCTCCAAAGGACGAAAAACTGAAAGTACATTTCCAAAATATAAACCAGATACAAGATGTAAATAAAGTTACGATCAGCAATATCTACTTTCATAATGAAGTTGATTTTTGCTTCCATCATCTCTTGATGAAACATTTTGAAATAACTTTGAAAAGCAAACTCATTTCACAAAACTCTTTTAATCCTTGTGTGGTATAAAATTGTAACACCTTTCAAGGAAAATGCGGAAATTGTTAAAGTTTTGAAGTAGAACAATTGACCTTTACCCTAATTAAAACACAGCGTTGCCAAAAACAGTGAATGCGCGTTTGCCAAAGCAGCGTCGCGGCGATCGACCCGAGACAGGGCAGGGCGACGGTGGCGTCAGCGACGCCGCTAGCGTCGACGTATTGAAACGGGAATGAAAATGAGAATAACGGGTCACCGACTAGCGACAAGCGCATTTGGCGCCCTAGGGCAATGTCGACCAAAACAAACGATCATCCCCTAAAATATAGCTAGTCGACAGTACTTTAAACGACTAAGCACTCTTGACGTAACACGCAATAACGTACAAGCTAAACGAGTACACAAGCGTATAAAGCTCCAAACTACCACAAATAATAATTATTAGTATGGGGAAGTCTATCTGTATATTTGTTTATTGATACATGTTTAACACGTTAAATACCTTATCGGTCTCTGCAGACGTTAGACTTGGAGGCCTTTCTTCCAATGGGGCCTCATCATTATTATCATAAGACTGATTGGACACGCACCTCCACTCTTTCTTATCCAAAGCTAATCTTAGCATTTCCCTAAAACTAGAGCAACCCACATCCTCAACTATTTATGAACAGTAATCTAACCTAGGTCTACCTCTACCTCTCCTAACTCTCCTTTCTGCCTCCTATATTTCTGACTAGACCTTCATACCTGAGAAGATGTCCTGCCAACTTATCTCGTCTATTTCTTATTGACTTCCATACAGTCCTCTGTTCTCGTATTCTTTCTAATTCTCTTCATTTTCTATCTTCTCTATCCACGGTATCCTCATCATTCGCCTATAACACCACATTTCGAACGCTTCTCACCTTTTCTTTTCCGCCGCACCCATCGTCGATGTTTCGCACCCGTGCACCGTCGCGCTCAAAATATACACCTTTAAAAATCTTTTTCGAATTTATAAATTAACTGTTCGCGGGCATAGAAGTGACTTCTTTTAATTGAAGGTGACTCGACCCTGCGCTATTCTCTGCTTTATATCCCTACTACTCCTTCCGTCCTGACTTATCTGACTTCCTAGATACCTAAAATCAGCCACTTCTAATTTTTCGACTCCTATCCTTATTCGCTCTTTCCCTACTTTTTGTTCCCTTGCACACCAGTATTTTTGTTTTACTTTTATTTATTTTTATACAATACTGTAGTCTCTAACTCTACCTCTTTCATTTTATTTAAAGCTATCTCTAACTCCTCCTTGCTAGATGCTAATACTGCTATATCATATGCTAATCGAAGCATACTAATCTTTTGCCCCTGTATATCTATCTCTAAGTTGTACTGTCTTTAATGATGTTGGTGATGTATGGATGAAAAAGTAGCGGTGACAGTGTGCATCCCTATCTGACTCCTTTCCTAAAATTTACTTCTCTACGTTGCATCCCCAGCTCTATAACTGCCAGTTGCTCTTTATACAAACAAAGCATTCGGGAGGACGCCGGTTCGATTCCGGGTCCGTCTACCCTGGTGCGAGTTTTTCCGTGGTTTCCTTAGATGACTTAGGAAAATGCTGGGGCAATAATATTCAACAGATAATCTTTCATTCTCTTCTGTCTTCATTTCGTCCGCCTCATCTTTCTCACCTGAACTACCACCCACCCATTCCCACGATTCCTGAAAGGAGGCTGAAGAGGGCCTTTCGCCCTACCATCCGGCGTAGTCCGGAGGGATTGCCCGCCCACCAGCATTAGTGCCTGGTAGGAATGAAACACCCAAAAGTTTTTTTTTTATACAAACTAAGTATCACTCTTCTATCTCTACAACTCATCCCTACATCTTTAAGTATATTTAACATCTTGTCCTATTTAACATTATCAAAAGCTTTTTTCTAAATTTACAAATCCTACGTACGCACTTTTTCCTTTTTCTATCGTTTTCTCTATTGTTACCTGTAAAGCTAGAGTACTTCTTGTATTTAGATGTAAAATTACAGTACATGCAGCCCCTGTATTTTTATTAACAATTACCTTATGAAACTTTTATGTTTATGTTAAATTTTTAGGATGGAATACCGCAAGAAAATAAAAGATACCTTCGATGCAGTATCGGTCTTTCTATTTGTGAGCATTTCATACTCAGTTATAATCAATAAGAAATTCAGGTGGCTCGAATTGTGTGACAGACAATAAGGACTACACCGAATTAGCGGAGAGACGTCAAGAGTGACCACTTATGAGGGTTAAACGGGAAAGTCACATATTTGGCTGTCATCAATTGTTTTTGAAAAAACTTATCTCTGCTACAACAGTTTTGTAACTATTATTTAGAATGGGCAAATATTAGAAATCCTTTTTGTTTAATTCTAAATTTGATTGCATAACATTCGATAACAAAAAGATCGCATCTATTGTAGCCCTTCATTTTCTAAACCCAAATTACGTTTCGCTCAAAGTATTATTTTCTACAATTATCCCTTGTAACCTATTCTTGGTTATATCTGTATATATTTTATTCCTCCATGTTCATGATCGTTGTTCCCCTATAATTCTTGACAATATCCTTTCCATCACTTTTATAAACCGGTACACAACGGTACTATTGCACTACATTTCCATTCACTAAATCCTATTAGCTCTACACCAAAAACTACGGTGTTGGTTCATTTCACCAATTTATTTCTTCTTTCCATTTCTTTTTCCGTATTACTAATCTTTAGTTTCTGCTTCTCATCATCTTGTTCTCGTCTCTATCCCCTATACCAGGGATGGCGAACCAATGGCACGCGTGCCATTAGTGGCACGCGACACAATGTTTTGGGCACGTCACTAATATCAATCATAAAGTCTAGTTCAATATGGATCCAAAACTTTATTGAAACAAGGGAAACTAATTGAAATAGAAAGATTGGCGGGTAATACAAGTGAAAATGCTAATAACAAAATTTTGGAAACACGAAATGCGTTACCAAACACTTTTAATTGTTTGAAGAAGCTGGCTTATGCTATTTTAACAATGTTTTTTCCTCAACCTATGCCTGCGAGTAATTATTTTCAGAGATGAATAAAATTAAAAACTCGGTTAGAAATCGTTTGACAGATAATTCCAGTTCAGCATGCATTCTGCTAAAAGTAATATCTTACAACCCTAACATAATTATTTGTCGTCTAATCTGCAACAACAAAAGTCACACTAATTTTACTTTAATTTAAATTACACGTATAATTTAAACATTGCAAAATGTTCCTATTTTTTTGTAGTAAATAAAAAAGTTTAAGTTGATATTATTATTATTTTCCCAATAATCACAGAGACGAAATTATTTGATGGCACGTCTTTGGCCTGATTAAGCATTTTTAAGCATATCCATTACATCACTTTTTATTATTTCTTTTTCTACTTCTAACCATTCCATACAACTAACCATACATTCTTTTTTTACCTCACTTATTTTATTTAATAACTCCTTGTACCTACTTTATTCTCTTTCCTCTTTCGCTTCGGTCTCTTTCCTTATTACATTTTTCATTAGCTCTATCAAAACCACTGTCTTTTTCTCTTCTAACCATAATTTCTACTTTTATGCTAACCCAGTTTTGTTTCTTCAGCTCCATCTTTTCATGATCCGAGCACGTTTCAGCTTTCCTTTTCTCTTCTTTTTTTTTTATCCAAGCCAACAGTCCAATCACCTCTCTCTCGTACCCAAATACCCAAAATCACTTTTACCCTAACTAGTTTCATAATAAACTAGGTTTTACCCGTAGCTTCGCTCGCGTTGATGTCCTAAATACGATCATCAAAAATACAATAATTTGATGAATTTGTTCTGAAGTCCTGACTAAGATCATCAGAATAAAACTAAAGTTTCTATTTTGTTTTGTTAATCATACACTTTGCGCAGAATAACAATAAATACAGTCCTACTTTATCGAGATGAAAAGAAATTTTGCTATCCCTCGGGATAAAAAATACCCTATGTCCTTTTCTGTACCCCTGGCAAGGTGTGTTCAAAATTTCATGATGATCGGTTGAGTAGTTAAAGCATGAAATAGTAACAAACAAATTCACATTAGCATTTATATTAGTTAGGATTAGACAGGATCAGGGAAAAACTAAACTCCTTTCAGGAAGTAGATATGCTTCCAATAATTACAATACGTCCAAAACGAATAGTCAATGTTGACCATCAAAGAAGACACTGCAACGTGAGTGTTGTCTTTTCCTACCGTAACCTTGTGACCCCTAGGTATTTGCGTTAAAAAAAATAAGTAAAAATAAATAAACAAACTAAGATCGATAGATACGATCCCCGCATCTTCTGTCAATCGCACCGGTAGAGTGTGAAACCGTCCTTCCCAATTCACGGTCCACGCTCTGCAATTTTTACGTAAGAACTAGCTTTTCACTGTCATAAAGACTAGTTGTAACCAAAATGTGACTGGTCACAACTGGGATGAACTTAGAATATTATTTAATTCTAATTTTACTAGAATTGACCAAAGAGGAATTCTATTGATCGTTCTTCCCCTATATTAAAACGAATATTTTGTACATATGTTTGTGTTAAATTTCTCCCAGACAATTAGCTTGTCATCAGTATATTATATTAAATAAATAATATCTACTTACTATATAATTTACAATAATTTTGTAAAATCTTTTTCCTTTTTCTATCGTTTTCTCTATTGTTACACATAAAGCTAGAATGGCTTCCCCGCGTTACTCTATTTCTTCTAAACTCATGTTGATCTTCCCCTAATAATTCTTCCGCCCTTTTTGCGCCATATGCAAATACGTCCATGAGTGTCACGTATTTGAGCTGATATGATTGTCAAAAGATTTATGTCTTTCTTCATGTCCAATTGAATCGTTAAATCAATTTTATTTTTGCGTTTTATCGAAAATAGCTCTAAGCGGAGATTCTAACTAAACACGTTTTCAATCAAGGGCATTATCCAGGCTATCCTTGCACTGCAACATGTCACGAATTTAATTAAAGCAGATCGTACCCTTTTACTTGAGCTGAACCGCCAGACAAACTAACTTCAAATATGCTGAAAGTTTTCGAGGTTCTTCGCGTGGTTTCATATACTTACAAGAGTCGAGTGTACGTACATACGTAAGTTTGGAGGGTTACGGTAGGATTTCTGACTGTTTTGCTTTTGTTTCTAAAGTTATAGTTTGGTTAGTACCTAATACTGTTTTCATTTATTTTCTAGCTATCCTTATCTAAAATCTGTATGCCAATTTTAAGGATTTATTTTGCATGTAGGTACTTGGGAATCAAAGAAAAATAAAATAACTAGCTAAAAGTCTTTCGTAAAAATTGGACGATATA
>NW_020438991.1:246453-262601 GCF_000699045.2 Agrilus planipennis | reverse complement strand
ATGTTGATGTTTCATAAAAAATTGAGCAATTTGATCAATGTTATTTATTAAATGCAAGTTATGGCATTTCTTCTTTGCAAATATTACTGAAAAATTTGTTCATCTTCATTAATTGCAAAATAGGAACAACTGTGACTTAATTTAACTTTAAAAAATTAATTCTATTAATCTTAAAATAATTATTAATTATACCCATTGTTTGTATTGTTTTACATATTGTATGCATATTTTAAGCGTGTATTTTTACATGATTAGTTAATATACTTACAATTAACTCGATCGTGTTTGGTTAGCATTCTGAAATCCATTTGTGCTACCACAGGTGGTTGTTACATATATTTCAAAACACGGCAACGATTTTAAGTATAGGTTAATTCAGTACTATTTTGATAAGTTTCCTAAACTTACTACTTGCAAAACTTACACGTACGCGGAGTTGTTAAAACTCACTTTTTAAACTATAAACGTCACTAACACCGAAGCACAGTTATTATTGGTCGTGATTAATTTTATTATTAGAGCATTACCTTTAACATGTAATTAATTAACCAATGTATTTATTCCACAGTTCATTCGTTATGAGATGAACAAACGCGGCTGGACAGGTACGTAGCAAACGAACTAATAACCGATATGGCGCGAAACAAACACGACAAAAGTCTCATGTATAAATTCACGTTCGAACTATATACTACATAGTCTGTGCTTGTCTATGGTATGTGCATTCTCTACATCTCTCAAGTTCTATAACAATATTTCTTAAAAATATAATATAAGTAGTGGTCTACACCATTGCGCACGTGCTTCAACAAAATGTAGCAACCGGTCTGACAGCTGATTTGTTGACGCCTCCCTTTTGGAGTACTTTTTTGTACACTCACGCCTCACGCATACGCTGTTTATTATTTTTTTCATGAACAGATTTAATCAGTATATGTTCTCAAGTTGTTTACCATTGTGAAAAAATTCCATAATACGTCACAACAAATTTGGAGTAATTTTTTATTGCAAATTGTAGTAAATATCTAGGAACAAAGACAGTTTTTAATGCTTATCTATCATCTAGTAACAAAATTTTAAACAGAATTTGCTTTATAGTGCCATCTTTTCATAAACGATAAAACTATAGTGCCAATGAATAAATTATATACATATACATAGAAATATAATATCAATGCAAAGTATAATTTCAAAAGGCAAAATAGTCAGTATTTAAATCCATTTTCGGTCAGTATAAAAATACTACTCACCTTTCATATTTACATACTGACCACCAAACGTTAGTGGCTATATGGATAAAAATTATTGGTAAAAAAAAAATTAATAAGAATAATCGCAATTTAAACAATAAAAAGAAACTTAAAAGCACTCAAGTTTATTCTCTTTGAGAAACCTTGCACAAGTACAATACACATTCAATCAATTAAATTAATGAGGTGCATAAGAATGAATCACATTTTACAATTAGCACAATGTATACATATATAATTGATTAATAAAATAATGACTTAAAAAAACAGAAACACAAACTTATTCAACAAAAAATAATAATNAAATTTAAATACTGACCCTATATCCTACATCATATTTTAATGTATACAGTAGAATCCGCTTATAATGACATCGAAGGGAAATGACAAACACTTCATACTAAGCGAGCGTCATACAAAGCATAGTCTTAAGAAAATAAACAACTTTCTATTTTGGTTAGTTATTTAGTTTAATACAGAGAAAAACTACAAATTGTATATATTTATTAACAGAAAAAGAAAAATTGTAATATCAATATATCAGCAAAATAAGCGAAAATGTTATTATTAATCATTTGGATCACTATAGATGATTCCTTGAGCATCAATCATAATAAACGATATGTCATTTTAAACGGAGTAATTATATCCAAACTTTCCTGTAGAGAATTTAATATGAAAACCAAACTTAACACTGCAATTACTTTATATTATGCGGTTGGTCATTATAGGCGGAGTCATAATAAACGAATTCCTCTGTACTTAAAACTATTGACTAAAAGACAAGCCATTTCAGTATAGTGTACCCCAAGTATAATCAAAATAAGCATCACAACGATTTCTGTTATTCAGATTCAGACATTAAGAAAAAGACGAAACGCTAAAGGTAATAACACTCCACTTTTTTATAATAATTTATGAAAAGTTGAAAAGGGTGGAATTTTGGCTAATGTTACAGGTTTTTCCAATTTTGTAACCGTAACATTGATCTACATTATTTCAGCATCCAAACGATAGATGGCCATTTGCACGATATTTTAAAATTTTTATTTAAAAAAATGTAATATTTATTTTCTATTTTACTATTTTTATTAATATTTTAAACCTATTACTTATTACCGTTGTGATATGTTCAAGTAGCTACTTCCTATTTCTACAGTATCGTGAAAATTAATTCACAATTTAGCTTTGCTAAATTTGATTACCTAGTGATAACATAAAAGTTACGTTATCGTTTAGAAACGTTCTAGTAAATTTACCTAGAATACTTTCATATAAATTTCTGCTTTAATTGTAACTAATTTTAAATTCATAATTATATTTAATCATCTTATAAATACCCAACATTTATTCCTTGATTTTCTACCAAGTATAATAACAGAGAAAACTTAAATTGAGTAAAATGCAATTTTAATGTTTCAAGAAGATTTTTAATAATGTTGATGTTTCATAAAAAATTGAGCAATTTGATCAATGTTATTTATTAAATGCAAGTTATGGCATTTCTTCTTTGCAAATATTACTGAAAAATTTGTTCATCTTCATTAATTGCAAAATAGGAACAACTGTGACTTAATTTAACTTTAAAAAATTAATTCTATTAATCTTAAAATAATTATTAATTATACCCATTGTTTGTATTGTTTTACATATTGTATGCATATTTTAAGCGTGTATTTTTACATGATTAGTTAATATACTTACAATTAACTCGATCGTGTTTGGTTAGCATTCTGAAATCCATTTGTGCTACCACAGGTGGTTGTTACATATATTTCAAAACACGGCAACGATTTTAAGTATAGGTTAATTCAGTACTATTTTGATAAGTTTCCTAAACTTACTACTTGCAAAACTTACACGTACGCGGAGTTGTTAAAACTCACTTTTTAAACTATAAACGTCACTAACACCGAAGCACAGTTATTATTGGTCGTGATTAATTTTATTATTAGAGCATTACCTTTAACATGTAATTAATTAACCAATGTATTTATTCCACAGTTCATTCGTTATGAGATGAACAAACGCGGCTGGACAGGTACGTAGCAAACGAACTAATAACCGATATGGCGCGAAACAAACACGACAAAAGTCTCATGTATAAATTCACGTTCGAACTATATACTACATAGTCTGTGCTTGTCTATGGTATGTGCATTCTCTACATCTCTCAAGTTCTATAACAATATTTCTTAAAAATATAATATAAGTAGTGGTCTACACCATTGCGCACGTGCTTCAACAAAATGTAGCAACCGGTCTGACAGCTGATTTGTTGACGCCTCCCTTTTGGAGTACTTTTTTGTACACTCACGCCTCACGCATACGCTGTTTATTATTTTTTTCATGAACAGATTTAATCAGTATATGTTCTCAAGTTGTTTACCATTGTGAAAAAATTCCATAATACGTCACAACAAATTTGGAGTAATTTTTTATTGCAAATTGTAGTAAATATCTAGGAACAAAGACAGTTTTTAATGCTTATCTATCATCTAGTAACAAAATTTTAAACAGAATTTGCTTTATAGTGCCATCTTTTCATAAACGATAAAACTATAGTGCCAATGAATAAATTATATACATATACATAGAAATATAATATCAATGCAAAGTATAATTTCAAAAGGCAAAATAGTCAGTATTTAAATCCATTTTCGGTCAGTATAAAAATACTACTCACCTTTCATATTTACATACTGACCACCAAACGTTAGTGGCTATATGGATAAAAATTATTGGTAAAAAAAAAATTAATAAGAATAATCGCAATTTAAACAATAAAAAGAAACTTAAAAGCACTCAAGTTTATTCTCTTTGAGAAACCTTGCACAAGTACAATACACATTCAATCAATTAAATTAATGAGGTGCATAAGAATGAATCACATTTTACAATTAGCACAATGTATACATATATAATTGATTAATAAAATAATGACTTAAAAAAACAGAAACACAAACTTATTCAACAAAAAATAATAATTAACTGATATTTTTAAGGGAATTTAAACAACGTTTTTATGTGTGCATTTTTATGTAACCTTTTCCTAGTTTTAAGTTACCAATTATCTAAGAAATCTAAACCAGTCTTTGGTACCACCGATGAAAATGAATCTTCATCATCATGCCAACTATTTTTATTACAGATGACATGAACTTTTGCAACTACTTCCTTCTAAAACATTTGAAATTGTATTTAACACTTCAATTAATATTTCTATTCAACTTAAGACACTTCTATATATTATATGCAATGTCTAGTGCATACACAACTTACCGTTTTTGGTTTCGATGTTTTCTTAATTTCACCCTGCATATTATCTGATGAGTCGTTTAGACAAATCGTTAGATCTCTTTGGCTTGGGGTACGAAAACTGAAGGGTGCTGAATGCTCATCTCTATAAGAACAGTTATCATCAATAACTGTTTTTGCAGCATACTCTTCTTTTGCAATTTCTTTACAACGAACTGTATTGTATTGTAGACAAGCTTCCGGTTTAATTATACTTTCATTCATGATTTGATTTTGTTCTTTCTCTGATAAACTTAACCACAATTTATCGTACGCAACTTTCGTTTCGTTCATATCGGTGTATAATCTCGAAGCCATCGTATTGATACTTCCAAAATACTGATCAGCTATACTTTTTAGCGACATTTTACCTTTTTTGTAGGTAAAAACGTAAAAATAAACTTAAACACTAAACAATTAAAATTACATGTTTTATTTACATTTGCCAAAGGTTGATGAACTGTACAAAATACAAATATGCAATGTGTATGTGTGCATGTGTTCCTTATCTATGATCTAGCCATAGATAAATAAATAAGCGTGTAATGCATAGAAAAAGCGAAAACGAAAAAAACATAGACTAAGAAAACCACCGTCCCATGTTAAGCATGCTACGCTAAAAGAAAATAACTGTAAAATATGCAATCGATCGGAAACCGTTTGTGAATTCTGATTATGCAAAAGAAAATAACAAATATATGCTATTTTCTATGATATATTCGTTACCATAGATACTTGAACATAGTATAGAGCATCCTTGGCTTTTAATGATAATTTAAACATCTTTCTTATTGTTTTTCGTAATAATTTATCGTATTATCTATGTCTACAGATTAATTTCTATGTCATGATTTCTTACCACAGATTAACGAAATATTAACTGTTTCCTAGTTAAATTTATAAATCACTATGATCACTATTTATGTTTCTTATCCTGTCAATGATTCTTATCAACATAACCGCATTGGTCAAGCCAAGTCATTTTTTGTAAATAAATTATTTTTTTGAATAATTAATTTAATAAGGTAGTAAACAGTAGTAAACCATGCCAAAAGTTGTGTCAAGAAGCATAGCTTGTTCGGATACAAAAGATCAAGAAGAATATGGAGATGAAAAACCATTACATATTTACTATTGCATTTGTGGACAAATGACGCTAATATTAGGTATTATTTTGATATTTCATTTAATTATATTTGATAACAACATGTTTCGTAGATTGTGCTATCGAAAAGCTACCTCTAAGGAAACGGGATGGAGCTCGTGTCCTAGATGCAGTGTATCATGCACATAAGGTAACGTGTGATACAGATGAGATTGTGTTTCTAAAACGTCTTGAGGGTATAGAAAAGCAACATCGGTTGAAGTGCAAAAAATGCGGGCTTTTATTATATTATAAGCATGATCCTTCAAGCCCAGTAATTTTTGTAGTCAAAGGCTCGATAATTAAATCAACAAGTGAAGGGCCTATTACAGACATTTATAATCAAGTTGCGATTGAAAAACCCAAGAAAATAATGGTTACCAAACATACCAAAAATATGGGAAAATTTAGTTCTGTTACTGTATCCACTATAGATGAAGAAGAGGATGAAATAGAGGCAGTAAGTTATGACTAATTATTGCACATGAAAAATTGTATGTTTAAAATGTTTTTTCATAATTTTTGTTTTTGTTTCTAGCGTGAAATTGCAGATAGTTACGCAAACAATGCCAGAATAATTGAGAAGCAATTAGAACGAAAAGGCATGAATAAAAGGAAACAAGAAATATCATCACAAATAGAAGTCAAAAAGTCTCGTGGAACACTGATAGAAAAATAATAAAATTAGGTAAATACATAATAAAAGTAGTTGGTAAAAACGCTTTTAATAAAAATAACCAAGCTATTACATTACAAATTCCATAGTAATTTCCATAAAAATTGAAATATTTAACAAAATTTCTTTTAAAAGTTGACTTGAACTTACATTTTGTGATTTGAGTAAGACTTTTTTATTAATAACCGTTGTTTTTGATAACTGTATTAAAAAGCAAGTACATTGTAAGTCTTTAAATAAATAAAACTAAAACTATATATGTATATAACTGAATCACATTCTTGTTTTGACATTTGTTATTTACGTATGCAAGGTTCTTGATTCCTTATACTGTATAGTGGTGTCACACATTAATAAACTACTGTTATTATCTTCATTTAGTTATTGAAAATAGATCACCTATGCATACCGGGCTACGACCTTTGTTGTTGACAAAAATTAAAAACTGGTTATTATAACTACATTTCAATTAAATACGTTAGAGGCACATAGTCGCAATTTTTATTAAAAAAAGACATTAAAACAAAAAATATACATCCTATACAGTAAAGTAATAATTTAATTAATTTTAGGATTACTTAGACTAGATCAATTACTACGAAGAAGTGGAGTAGTTTCTTCGGCAGGTCTACGATAACGCGAGCCCGCTTGTCTATAATGTCTATCGTGCAGGTACAATGTACTCAAACTCATATTTTCGATATTCGAATTAAGCGGCCCCTCCAATCTGTAAGCGTCGCCCCGAATGGAACTGTCCGTCAGATCTGCGTTGGTGTACAATTCTCCTTCACTGTGCGGCATGATGAGGCTGCTTTCTCTTTCAACAGCTTCAACAAATTGTTGAGCCTCTGGAGGGGGATGCCAGCTAGGGTTGGTCAACTTGAAATGCATAAGAGACAACTCCGTCTTCCCGTCCTCTGCCTGAGTGTACTGATTGGGAGCAGCAGCAACTGAAGTATAACCACCCTGCCAATCTGGATTCCCATGTTTTCGTACGTCCATTTGTGCAAAGCTACATACATCTCCCACACCTAAATAATTTACATAATAAAAAAGTGAAATTGGCTAAAGTATTATTTTTTCTCAATTTATACATATATAATTGATTAATAAAATAATGACTTAAAAAAACAGAAACACAAACTTATTCAACAAAAAATAATAATTAACTGATATTTTTAAGGGAATTTAAACAACGTTTTTATGTGTGCATTTTTATGTAACCTTTTCCTAGTTTTAAGTTACCAATTATCTAAGAAATCTAAACCAGTCTTTGGTACCACCGATGAAAATGAATCTTCATCATCATGCCAACTATTTTTATTACAGATGACATGAACTTTTGCAACTACTTCCTTCTAAAACATTTGAAATTGTATTTAACACTTCAATTAATATTTCTATTCAACTTAAGACACTTCTAGGTCTACCTCTACCTCTCCTAACTCTCCTTTCTGCCTCCTATATTTCTGACTAGACCTTCATACCTGAGAAGATGTCCTACCAACTTATCTCGTCTATTTCTTATTGANTTTTCTAAAACCTTTTAATATTTAGTTGTTCAACATAGAAAGTAGTTTCTCTTCATTTTTAAAAATAGAGACAAAATATTTTCTTACCAACAACGGATACAGTGAAGTTTCTGTAAAAGTCAACAAAGTCCAGCGTTCTTGGATAAATGTGCCTCCATAACAAATATGGTGTGATCAAAGGCGACAGAAGTTCTTCCAATACTCCAACCACACGAATTTGAAAGAGTTGTTGGAATTCCGACCGTACCCTCGTAGTGTGCGCTTGATTTTTCCATCCCGACGGTAAATAGTGTGTGTGAGCCAAAACATTGGCCAGTAATGTTTCAGGACACCATGCCATTGTTTCATCTGGAATTAAAGCTCTGCAGACTGCAACACTGGCACCCAACAACGTCATCATTGTCAGAACATGTTCAACTGATAGTACATCTTCATCATAAACTGTCAGAAGTAAAAGAACAGCCAACACTGCTCCACACATAAACGCGAATGAACGAGCAAACACGGTAGCCATTGGAGAACTAAAAGCTGACAAGTATTTGGTAGCAGGTCGATGAGCGCGATTCAGCCGGGCGTTCAATTCGTGATCAAGTTCGTTAAAGTGTCGTAAATATAAACGTCCATACAATGACCAATTTCGTACTCCCAAGCTTCCGGGTTCGCGTTTAATTACTTCTGCATAATTGAAAAAAGCATAAAGTATTTGCCAGATAAAGACTAATGGAGCAAATACAAGATTCGCTAATGCAAGCCAAAGAACATGTCGTGCTAGTTGTTTAGATAATTCGTGTCTCATATTTGGTTTCCTATAGTTTTCTCTGAGATGCCAAGGATTTTCAAAAGGTGCCCACGGTCCCCAAAACAATAAAAAGTAAATGTTGTGACGCAAACTTCGTGTCCAATAAACAACTTCCCCCACAAATGGTAATCGCAATCGAGGTGGCAGTAAGCATTTGTTAGCCATTGCTACCATATAATTTTGCTGCCTCAATATCCTGTGGTAAATATCAAGTTCACTTAACTCCCTTTTATGTATACACATCTGTTGTTCTAACTGAACGTTTCTCACTCTGGTTTGAATTTCATGCCATGTAAGATTGTCTAATTCTGAATCGGCTACATCTAGAGCAGTATTGAAGAACTGTTTTATATCCCAGAAGTGAAACATGTGGTACACACCACGTATTAGTCTTAATGTCCAAACTATTGCAGCTATACAAAGTGCAATCCATGTGAACAAACCAAAGTGGCTTTTACATTCCTGAGGCGAATATATTACATCTGCCATTGTTACTTTAGTAGAGTTTGTTGGTACTTCCTTAAACAATATGCGATAATCTATACAATGCAGTAAAAATGTTGTAAAAAACACTACAAAAACGAACTGACATAATTCCAGGGCTTCTTGTAGCATCATGCAATAGAAACCATGTTTCTGATGGTATCGGTACATTCTGGAAAAAAATGAATCCAGATCGTCTATATGATTCCATCGTGCTCTAGATTCAACAACATGAATCATAACACCACTTTCTTCTTGGTCACCGTCCTGTAATGCTGCGTAACTCTGCATTTTTATAATTTTTCTGAAATAAGATAACTGTTACAGATAATCAATATATTTCTATTTGTCTACAGAAATCTTTTAATGTCCATGATTGGTGTTTTTTGAATAAAGATAATGCACAGCAATTTAAAAATAAACGCTCTATTAATAATGCATTTTTTTTATTTGAAGGACATGATAACTGAACTTGTTTTCTGCTTAAACTTCAATATACCAAACATAAATATGATACGCATAGGCAACTTAAAATATCTTACCTTCAACAAAAAGGCAGTCGAATTCATTAAGACGCAAATAATAATTTGTGTATTATGTGCACAATAAGGAGAATTTGGCTAATTTTTTAGATCCAAACAAAGAAGTGTCATATTTATTTACGAATATCGTAAGTTATTCATGTTTCATTCGACAGATTGAATAATGACAAAAAAAATATTCAAAAAGGTTTCCAAATATTAGATTAATAGTGTTGTACATGTGTTGTAATTTAAAAATTTTATTATTTAGGACACTATCATAATCTCCTTGCTTACGAAACAAAGCTTTTTTTATCTGATCATTGTTGACAGGTTGACACTTTTTGCTTTCGCGCATATCTTGCGTGTTTATACGGTTAACTCACCATAGATAAGTATGTAAAAAATATCAAACGTAAATGTGTCTCCACAACCAGGCGATAAAATTTATGATAAAATTCAAATTCGTTAAATTACCTAAAGTAAATGAATGCAAACATAATAGAACACCATTAATTATAAATATGAAAAATATGAAGTGATAAAACGAAGTAGTAAATTATTTTAATTAGCGAATGCTATCCTTGTAAATTCTAATATAAAATATAACATTGCCCAATTGTCATTATTATTACGAATTGGTTGTCAAAGTAATTAGGCTAGGTTGGTGTAAGTGCCACGTAATTTTAAATATTAATTAGTGTTAAAAAATGGGTAATTTGGAGAGTGTTGAAATTCCTGGAGGAGGGACAGAAGGTTATCACGTTTTAAGGGTATAATACAGTGTCATTTTTAGTCGCATATTCTCAAGCAGCGGTTCCAGGTTCAAGAAAATTCTCCCGGTAGTAGGGCAGGTCTGCAAGCTTTTTTCGATTTCATTATTTCAATCAATGGAACACGATTGGACCAAGATAATGAAACTTTAAAACAAGTTCTACGCAATGGTTTAGGTATAAAGAAGCTTAAGTAATTAGTACAATTTCTAAATGTTTTTTGTAGGTAAACAACTTCCCATGACAGTTTATAGTAGTAAAACACAAAACGTTCGAACTGTAACAATAGAACCAAGTGAAAGTTGGGGAGGACAAGGCTTGTTAGGGATCAGCATTAGGTTTTGTTCCTTTGAAGGAGCCAATGAAAATGTGTGGCATATTTTGGAAGTTCATCCGAGCTCTCCAGCTGAATTAGCAGGTTTAAGACCTTTTACCGACTATATTATAGGTGCAGAATCTGTTTTGCATGAAAATGAAGATTTGTTTGCTTTAATAGAAGCTCATGAGGGCCGTAGTCTAAAATTATATGTGTACAATAGTGTGGAAGATGGTTGTAGAGAAGTAACAATAACTCCTCATCGTGGTTGGGGAGGAGAGGGCAGTTTGGGTTGTGGAATAGGTTATGGTTATCTTCATCGCATTCCAGTAAGAGGGAATGTCCCTCAAAGAATATATGAACCTCCTACAATCAAAAGACCAATTCAAGAAAACACTGAAAAGTCTAAGGCAAAACCATTTATAAATCCTGATCAATCTAATGTATCATCAGCGTTTGTGAACACTTTTAAGAATCCTACAGTTTCTTCTTCTACTGAGATGACTATCGAAAATCCTAATTTTAACAGTATGACTAACTTTCCTAATCCGCAGATGAATGCATCTCTTCAGAATGTGACAGTGACTTCAACAGTTTTAAATGCATCGTCACCTCTTCCATTGTCAGTTTCTAATGCAAGTATTCCTTCATTTATGTCTGTTCCAACCCCTGTTTCTTCTTCGCAAGTTTTCCAAAATGTAGCACCTGATACAAACACAATGCAGACACCTGCAGGATATTTCTTACCCTCTTCAACACCTGTCGATGTAAACTATCCTGCATTTGTAAATCAAAACAGTATGGTAATTCAGCCATCTCCAGGAACTCCCCTTGTTTCCAAAGACGCCCCTTCCTTGAATATTAGTAGTGTATCTCATGAAGGTATTAATCAAAATTTAAAACATCAACAAACACCGGTAGTTTTTGACCCGACTATTGCAGCGCAATCAGCTCAAAGTTTACTAACAAATATTGCAACTACGACTAGTTAATTCTTTTAATTGTATATTTTATTTAATTAAACAAATAATTGTTAATCTGTGCCTGAAACAAATCTTCAACTAGTAATCTGTGTCTCATGGCATTGGATAATTGTGATGTTTCTTTTTTATAATTCCGTTTAAAATGTATTATTTATCACTAAAAAGAAAATGTCATGTATTTTTAGCTTATAAAGTGTACCTACTACAAACATGTCTATGTTTAAATTAAAATTATTTTTTGTTAAACAATGAAGGGCTTTTTATTATATAAAACTGGATCTTACCCATTTAAAATTTCTTAAATAAGTAAGTACATAATTATTACAAAAATGTACATCATCAAATATTACAAAAAAATGTTTTATTTTAATGGTATATGAGTAGAATTAAAGTGTGTGCATGTATACTCGGGAGTTTACTTTTTGTACTTATACAGCAGGGCGACTTGAAAAGTTTTTTTTTTTATTTTTTTCCACCTCAGTAAATAGTTGAATTGTTTCAATTCAAAGATTAAGATGTGTCTCAGCAAATTGATACGCGCTACAAATTAAAGCTACGATATGAATTAATAATTCTAGTCCACCGGTTCTGGTCGAAATTGTCGCTTTATTGGGCCTAATCGTAAGTAAAGGACATGTATTCTTATGGCGCGCGTTTTGATCAAGCATGCGTGAGCTGTGCGCCCGACCATCCCGCACTCTTTTGGCAAACGTAGAGGAAATCTATAATTTAATATATGGTAATGCAACCTAGACAAACGCTAAGTACTTGAAATATATAATTTTTTTTCAGTGAAAAACTTAATTTTTAAATTAATAGAAATCGTTTTTTATATTTATTTATCGAATTTGAATAAAAATATTGCTTTATCGTACACCCAATAAGTAATTAGGTACTTATATACTTTTTCGTTTAGTTTTTCTAATACCCAATTTATGTTTGAGATAAAAGTTATATTTTTATATAGATATTTACAATTGTACGTTCGTTTTTATCCTATTAATTTAGCATTGTACTATTATTTATATTCCTATTGTTATTTACTTCTCTTTTAATAAACGTGATATTTACCTAATTTATTGTTCTTTTCCTCATTTCAGGACTGCCACTTTAATGTAAGTTACAAAAATATTTATTCCTTAAAAAATCGATAAGTAGTAATAACAATGGGAACTTATTTAACATATAGCTAACAAACGTATTTTTTTGTTAAGTAATTACTGTGATTACGCTTTTTTGTTTTTCCTATATTAAGCATAATAGAAAAAGGCTGTATAGTATAGGTATGTTTTGATTTGCCCATGTGTAGTAAATCTGTATAAATTAAAAATTAGTACTTTTATCAGAAAGATACATCACCTTTATTATTGTATCTAATCTTATATACAACTGTAAGATAAGATGCTCAGAAATGTTCTTACCGTTATCTGAGTTATAAACTAATTAGTATAAGGATTGGTGTGCAAAGATTTACTCAATTCCTATATTGTGTCAATACCTGTGAATAATATATAGTTTGGTTGTAGTTTTAAAAATGCTGAGTTGTTTTTTCAATAGTGGCCCTTCAAAACGGTGGACGTTGCCAAAAGTTCCTCAAGAAAATGGTACACAAAACATCAACGGCCATTACGTAAAACTTACACAAGATACTATAACGATTTTACATACAACGACGAATGACTCGAACTCTGTATCTTATCAAAATGGTACTTCAGAACTACAGGCAGCAGTGGAAACAGAAGAAAAGGCTTCTGACGTTCAAGAAAGGAGATCTGGGGTTCGTGCTCAAACTATCAACACCGATGATCAAAATTTCACATTCGAAGAAATCCCAAAACATAAAAAAAGTAACGAGTATGTCGCTGCTTTTTTATAGTTCACAAAAAATGAACAGTTATATATATTATATAAGTATGTATATATTAAAAAAAATCGTTTTTTAGGGATGAAGATCTTATTAGGACTGCAATTGCGTCTAATGGTTTTCTTCCAAATTTATTGGACGGAGAAAAACTGCAAATGATAGTTGATGCAATGTATCCAAAAGAAGTAAAGTCGAAAGAGATAATAATTAGAGAAGGTACGGAGGGTCATCATATGTACGTGTCAGCATCAGGTGTCTATGAAATATCGATAAAGGGTAAAAACATCAACAACTTCAACGATAATCGAGTTTTCGGTGAGCTGGCGATATTGTATAATGCGAAACGCCAGGCGACAATCCGAGCTCTAAAAGATGGAAAACTATGGGTTTTGGACAGTGAAATTTACCAAAAAATAATGGTACAAAGTGCCATTCAAAAACGAAACGAATTGGTACAATTTTTAAGAAATGTACCTAAATTAAATAAAAAGAGTGATGAGGTATTGGGACTTGTGTCAGACCTTCTTAGAAATGAATTCTTTTTTACCGGAATGGAAATCGTACGTGAGGGCGATAAGGGTGATAAATTTTACATAATCACTGCAGGTTCGGTCTCAGTAACAAAACGTAACGAAGGTAAAGTGGCAACCCTTACCAGAGGACAATACTTCGGAGAAAGAGCGCTTTTAAAAGAAGATTGTAGACAAGCAACGGTTACCGCTGATGCTCCGGGGGTTGAATGTCTAACATTGACACGATCACACTTTGTAGACTACTTCGGCGACATCGATCCAGACTTTATACCGACGACTGAAGAGAAACAAGTAGTCAGAACGAAACTGAAACGCGAATTCGAAGATATAAGGCTCAAAGACTTGATTCCAATCGAAACGTTGGGTGTGGGGGGTTTCGGCAGGGTTGAATTAGTCCAACACAAAACAAAGAAACAGCTAACATTCGCCTTGAAGTATTTGAAAAAGTACGAAATGGTAAAACAGCAGCAACAACAGCACACGTTAAACGAAAGGAACATCCAAATGAGTTGCGAAAGCCCGTTTATAGTGCGTTTGTACAACACTTTTAAAGACGATAAATACCTCTATTTCTTAATGGAGTCTTGTCTAGGCGGAGACCTATGGACTTTACTCCAGAAACAAAAAACTCGACGCTTTGAAGAGTCTGTGGCACGCTTTTACACTGGCTGCGTCCTGGAGGCTTTCGCGTATCTTCACGAACGTGGCATAATCTATCGAGATTTGAAACCAGAAAATCTTCTTTTAGATAATCGTGGTTATCTAAAACTAACTGATTTTGGTTTTGCGAAAACTCTTCCTCTGAGAGGG
Source organism: Agrilus planipennis (assembly GCF_000699045.2). Taxonomy (NCBI): domain Eukaryota; kingdom Metazoa; phylum Arthropoda; class Insecta; order Coleoptera; family Buprestidae; genus Agrilus; species Agrilus planipennis. The sequence goes on along the minus strand of NW_020438991.1, from coordinate 247,620 downwards.
AAAACATACACTTTTGCGGGAACCCCCGAATACGTAGCACCAGAAATCGTTTTAGCTCGAGGACACGATAAAGCAACAGATTATTGGGCATTTGGAATTTTCATTTACGAATTACTGGTTGGGAAAACGCCGTTTAGAAGTAATGATAGCAGTCACATGACAACCTACAATCTCATTTTGCGCGGAATCGATAGCATGAGGTTTCCCGAAGTAATATCCAGGCCAGCACAAAATTTGATAAAGAAATTGTGCAAATCCATGGCTTCTGAGAGATTGGGTTGCCAGAAAGACGGGGCAGAAGATATAAGACGTCACAAATGGTACCTTGGATTTGACTGGAAGAAATTAAGAAATCGTGCTATCAAGGCTCCCATTGGTATAAATCTTCGAAGTAACATCGATACTCAATATTTTGATAAGTATCAAAAAGATTCAGATATTCCACCTGATGATCATTCCCCTGACTTTGCAGATTTTTGATTTACGTTATTATTCCACACATTACTTTTTTTAACATGTTGCTTTCACTAGTTGATTAACCATTACTTACATCAAGAACCAATGCAGATATATTGTTCTAAAACAGTCGATTCTATTTTTACACGATCTTTTTTAATACGAATTAAAATATAAACTCATTTCACACAATTCTGGAATCCGCTAGTTAAATGGTAGGTAATTTTAAAACTTAAAAGCAGTAAGGTCTTTACGCCAATTGATTGTTTGAGTCTGTTTATTTATTTAAACGTAGGCTTGAGTGTAATAATAACTATTTTTATAGAGTTGAAGGATTGGCAATATATATATATATATACGCTACATTTTTTTTATCATACTCTATCAGAGAGTATTTGTGTAAAAACTTTTGAAATTACTCAATTAAAAACAGTCAGACTATTACTTATGTTTCAATCTCTATTTAATTGTCAATTTAATCAATGTAGCGAAGATAACAAAGTTATTTTTCAATAATGCAGTACACTTATGATGTTTTATTTTATAATCTATTTATATATTTAAGCTTTAGATTAATCCTTAATATTGTTAATTTCTTATAAACACATGTGAAATAGAAATTTCCATTTTATCCTATTTTTTATTTAATGAAAATATCAACATATTTGAAAACCAATTTTACTTTATTTGAATTTGAGATTATTTAATATT
>NW_020438991.1:237895-246327 GCF_000699045.2 Agrilus planipennis | reverse complement strand
ATTAATCAGTAAGATGTACCATATACTTTATAAATTACTAAATATGTATTTAAGTATGAGATTAATTATTATTGAACAACTTTAAAATATATATTTGATATTATTCAAAATTATTTTTATGACATTTTCAGGATACTGAAGGGATGTCGCTGTTGTAGCAACAATACGTAGATAGTACTAGTACCAACCTTCGCTTCGTTTCATTAATAATTCAAATTAAAATTATGTTTATTCCTTGTAAATTAATAAATAATATATACTACATAAACTACAAACTATACAAAAAATATTTCATTATTACATCAATTATTATTTAACAATTTTAAAATATATTTTTCATATTACTCAATCTTATTATTTGTATTATGACATTTGACAGATAGAGTTTTACATTGTTTCCGGTAGTTCTTTCGAGGCTCCATTAATATCATGACGGGGTTTAGTGAAAAGGTGCGAATAAAATTTAATATTTATCTGAAAGTTACAACATTATAATGTTTGTATCAACATAGTGATGCTTACGTTCAATCATATCTTTCAATTTGTTTCATATTGTCTCATTTAATAAAATTATGAAAAGTACACGTGTTGACGATGTCTACTTTTTATTTTAGGCAATATTAATAGACGGAAAAGGTCACCTTTTAGGGCGCCTTGCAGCTGTAGTTGCAAAAGCACTTTTAAATGGAAATAAAATAGTTGTTGTTAGATGTGAGCAACTAAATATTTCAGGGAATTTTTTTAGGTTAGTTTCTAAATATGCATATGTGCTTTCGTTAATAATACGTGTCTTTCAGAAACAAACTGAAGTTTATGTCCTTTTTGAGAAAAAGATGCAACGTTAATCCTGCTCGAGGACCTTTCCATTTTAGAGCCCCCTCGAGAATTTTCTGGAAAACTGTACGAGGTACGGATTCACTAACTTCTAAACTTCCTATTAATTTTTTTATATGATTATAAATCTTCTTACCTACATTATTTGAAAAATAATGAAAAAAACGAATTATGATATTTCAATTACTGCTATGTGTTTTTTGCATTTAGTAAACAATTAGCAATTAATACAGTTTGATTTAAGGCATGTTACCTCACAAAACTGAACGTGGAAAACAAGCCTTAAGGAGATTGAAGGCATATGAGGGAATTCCACCTCCATATGATAGAAGAAAGCGGTTGGTAGTACCTGGTGCACTTCGAATTTTATGTTTGAAACCTGGACGCAAGGTGAATTTGTATTTATTGAGGTCTATAATTTACAGTTTAAAAAATATAATTAAATTTGTAGTATTGTCATGTTGGACGTTTGTCTCATGAAGTTGGATGGAAATACCAGTCTGTTGTTCGTGCTTTGGAAACTAAACGCAAAGTTAAAGCTGTATTATCCATCCGTAAACGTGACAAACTTAAGAAACTCACTAAGAAATCAACAGAAAAAGTTGCCAAACAGGTAGCTCCCTATCAAACATTAATAAAATCATATGGTTACAATTAATAATTTGTATTAATAAAAAATAATTTAAAGTTGAGATCTTTATTTTACAAATTATGAGAATCCAAAATTTTCTTTAATTGTGAATATACTGTGTATTTGAAGCAAAGCAATTACATACTAATCCAGTAAATTATAACTTAAAACTGAAGAACCACTTATTGCCATAACAAAAGTGGGTGAAATACGAGGGTGGATTGATAAGTTTCCGGCCTGACCAAGAAAAACAAGGTTTTTAAAAATTTTTTTTTTTTATTTCTCAACATAATCTCCAAGGCTGATACATTTCTCATAGCGGTGTTCCAGTCTATTAATGCCATCTCTATAGACTGATTCGTCAAGCTCCTCAAAATAACCATTTACAGCTTCGATTACTTCTTCATTGTCCGCAAATCTCTTACCGCCAAGCCATTTTTTGAGATTAGGGAACAGAAAATAGTCACTCGGGGCTAGGTCTGGAGAGTAAGGAGGGTGCGGCATCAATTCAAACTTTAGATCGTTGATTTTAGCCGTCGCAACGATTGACGTGTGCGCTGGTGCGTTATCGTGATGAAACAAGATTTTTTTCTTCGCCAGATGAGGTCGTTTAATTTTCACCTCGTGGCTCAAACGTTGCAATAAGTCTGCGTAGTATTGACCAGTGATAGTATTACCCTTTGCAAGGTAATCAATGTATATAATACCTCTTGCATCCCAAAAAACAGTAGCCATAACCTTGTTCGCCGAAAAAATTGTTTTTGCCTTCTTTGGAGTTGGTTCCCCTGGTCCAATCCACTGTTTAGACTGTTCTTTGGTTTCAGGAGTGTAGTGGTGGACCCACGTTTCGTCAACGGTTACGAATCGACGCAAAAATTCGCTTGGATTACGCTTATACAATGACAAATTTGCGGTATAAATGTTTTTTCGAATCAATTTTTGGTCGACTGTTAGCAAACGCGGCACCCATCTTGCACAGAGCTTTTCCATATGCAAATGGTGCAAAATATGTTGCACACGTTCATATGACATCTTACAGGTCTCAGCTATCTCACGCACTTTCAATCTGCGGTCTCCCAGCACTATTTGATGAATTTTTTCGATCATATCTGGAGTTGTGACCTCAACGGGGCGTCCTGAGCGAGGCCCATCAGAGGTGCTCACACGACCCTTTTTAAACTCGGAAACCCACTGCTTAACGGTTGAATATGACGGGGAGGATGTCCCCAGTGTTGAGTCCATCTCTTTTTTAATTTCCTTCGGCGTTAACCCCTTCAAATAAAAGTATTTGATGACAGCACGATTTTCCTGCTTTTCCATTTTTACGAAAACCACAGAGGCGTCTTGTTCAGCGTGCTGTCAAACCTACACTAGCAAGGAGATCGGGCTGAAACTATAGCTACAAGCTATCCAAGGATGGTACTATAGAATGTCACCTCAAGGTAGGCCTAGTGGCGTTATCTCTTGGTTAGGCCGGAAACTTATCAATCCACCCTCGTAAGTACCAGTTTGCAGAGAAAAATGTATGTAGGATTATCTTTTTTGAAATATGTTCTAGGAAGTTGAATATATACACATAAAGCTCGCATCTTGTTATGTACGCTTTTTATCATTTTTATTCACTCAATTCTCTCCCATTTTCATTATGTCCCTCTCATTTGTTCCCCCACCCATTCGTCCAATTCCTAAAAAGAGTTTGAAGAGAGCCTTCCGCTAGAGTCAACTAAAGTATAGATTAGGATTATGGAAATGAAACGTACAAAAACTTTTTATTATAGAATTATTTATTAACAACGTAAGTAATTAACAGTTTGGATCAGTGATAAGCTGATAATTGTTAACGAATGCACCCGAACTAGAAAGAAGTAGACTATACTGATGTCAAGATGTCATTGATGCTGTACTGCGCGTCATTATGATCATAGATAATATTATGATCCAATGAGAATGAGAAAAGAAAAAGTACTGTTTATAAAAAGTACGCTATACGCTGAAAACAAAACTCCATTGTTTTCATATTGAATGAAAATATATGTTTAAAGTCTATTGTTTTTTATTAAACTAATTTTTATTTCTTGTAGTAATTATGAACGACATAGCAATGTATCCTTTAAAGTTACTAATGTCTAGAGCATTGTTGGTGTTTGTTTAACTTAACCCTTTAATTAGAGAAATTAAAGTGCCATTTCCAACTAAACGCGTAGCTCAAATCGTTTACGATGTATTAAGAGTAGATAAGGAACCAAGACGTAGTCAAGTAAATAAAGAATTATCAGTTAAGGACCGTATTTTGATTGGGTAATAAATTTCTTAATCTATTAATAATACTTGAAAAAAAATTATTGAAAATTTCAGGAATTTCTCTGGTAGGCTTGCTAAGCAATTAAGGGTAGCAGTTAACAATTTCTTTGATAATATCAATTTGATCTTATCCACAATTGATCAGTTTGGACCTCCTGTTAGTGACTATTATCATCACTATTAATTTAGAAATGCCAGAACATACTCCTGCACCAACTCCTAATAGAGCTGTATATGGATTTGCTATGTATTTAAGTTTCAAATTATTATTCATATTATACTTGCTGTGGGCTGTTTTGCCAGAGTCTTTATTTCATTATATTGGCATAACATGTCTTCCTCAAAGATACTGGGCTATAGCAGTGCCAATATTTTTTTTAACAGTGGTAGCAGCATTTGGTTTTGTGATTTACCCTTGTCTTAATTTATGCATGACACCAAATATTGATGATGTTGTAACTGTTCATGAAAAGAAGTTTAAAGAATGTACCAAAAATGCAAGCTTTGAAGAATTTTTAATTAATAATGATAAAGATGCATGTCATATTTGCTGTAAAGACCCAAAAGGATGCAAACGTGCAAAATTTTTTGAAATGCAGGAGGTTAATAATTCAATTAGTATTTCTCCTGTAAAATATTTAACAATAGGGACATATAAAATGTAAATTATGATAAGTCGTACATATAAATATAGTTAGTAAATACATTTTGTTAATTTACACTCCTGAGTTACCATTTAAAAACAAAAGTTTTTATTTTTTATTTATTACACTTTTCTCTTTTAAGTTACACTTGATACATTTAAATAACTACTACAAACCATTTCACAATACATTAACACTTTCACATCTTAAGGATCTCAAACATAGTAATGTGGTTTCTTAATAGTTATACCATATTCAGCCAATGCTGGTATCAAATCCTCCATTGTTAGACAATAGCGTCTGTCCTTGCAATTTTTGGAGCCCTAAAGGAAAATTCCAGTAATACAAGTATTAATAATATTTAAGTTATTTACCTTTGAGCTATGACTGCTTGAAATGTTACGCATTTTACAATGTTGGAGAGCATCATTAGCAATATCAGAAATGAATTTTTGAGCTGCTATAGAAATTAAACGTAAAAGACGTGGGTCACTTGGTTCAAAACCAGAAGTTCTTAAATAATGAGCTGTGACAGCATCAGGAATCTAAAAAACGTACATTTTTGTGAAGAAACTGTAATAATGAATTGAATGAAAATTACTGTAGGAGTGTAGTCTTCCAGTTGTAATAAAAAATCACTTAAGGGTTGTCCAAGACTTTGGGATTCTCCTTCAGGTTCATCTGTTTTTGTAATTTCTCCATCTGTATCCTGATTCATAGCTGTCTTTTTACACTAATGTATTAATTTTTTTTGCAATTATAAAAAAGGAAGTATTTCCTTAATTTTGATATTTAAACACGTTGACCATCTATCAACAAAAAGCAAAACACCATCAGAAGTGGTCATAAGCAGCGTTGCCAGAGGTATTTATTCAATTGTATGAGAATGTTGTAAAAAAAGGTGCTACATTTAAAAACCTTGTATGGAATAATAAAAACTGAGGGAGTTCCCCGAGGTAAGCAACTCTGTCCCTGCTAAAGCTCGTCGTACCTCGTACCTTGTTTATGCTCCATACTATGCTCGTCAACGAATGCTGCATAAGCATAACCTATACCAAAGCTCCAGCGAATATAGTCAACCAGATAACATAGCGGAACCAGATTAATATTGGAACCGGTTGAAGATATCATTCGATTCATGTTTTTTATTCGTTTCAGAGTAAATATTATTGTTTACTTTTCTTGTGATCATTTTAAGATGTAATTAGCACAAAAATTTATCAAAAGTGATGTAACTGTAAAGGCTAAAATGTACTAGATTGGTACAATTGTGCCAACTCTGGCAACACCGATCATAAACAGGTCGTATAGACCATAGATTAGTACAGATCATGTACAGATGTACAAATTACAGATTCCTATAAAACTAAAACACTTTTTAGCTGAGAACCCTAGACTAGGTAAATAGATGTAAAACTCTCGAGATTTGGATGATAGTAGTGACATCTAAGTTTACCCCACATTAGTAGACGATACTTGGAATATATATATAAATGGTATTGGCAAAGAAAACTTCGAATTTCACTGCCATCTATACATCACACTATGAAGCGTAACCAAAGGCGCGCATTTCAAAATTACACCAAATTTTATTTTTTTTTGTTTTAAATGGAAATTGAAAAAAAAAACCAAAAATAAAATTAACAAATTTAATAACAAAGTATAAATGCAGTAATAAATATAATTAATACAATATACGAGTAAATAGCAAACATCAATTAATTAAAATATAGATACTAATACAGGTATATTTGTATGAACAAAGAAATTGTTCTTTACCTAATTTAGTACTGCTTCCTGCTTCTACAGGGGGTGCTAACGATTCAGAAACTGCAGAAATACTAGCTTCTGTATTGTCCATTGTGAGTGTACTTTCTATAACAAATAATTATATATGTTTTGGATATTTGAAACTGTTATCTGCATAACTACCTGCAGTTGAAACAATTCTTCTTTTCCCGTCATATGTTTTCACTGGATGCAGTACTTTTTCATCTTTTAATGGGGCAATTCCGTCTGCTTCTATTCCTCTACCAGAAGAAGTTCTACAAAACATTTTTTTTTAGAACTTAAGTTTCACAACAACAAATTACAATACCTGCCACTTTCGTTGAAACCGCTGTTACTTCAGGAAAATGGAAAGCGGCTTCTTGACCTTTAACTCCTGCAGGAGCTGTATAATCTATTTCAAATTAATTTGACCCCGTAATAGTGTAGACTGTACATCACGGTTTTTCTGTGTTGGGCAGAAAACATCCTTTCTTTACTTATTGTAAAGCATGATTGAAGTACTTAATATATTACTTACTTTCAGGATAGGTAAAAGTACTTTTCACAAAAATTTTAAAATATTACAAGTTGTGAAACTACTCACTATTGCTCAATAACGCCACAACTACTGGGGAATTCCTCCGATAATCGCAACCGCCGTCGCATCATCTGTTGTCGTTTCAGTAAAATGTATGTCGCCTAGTATGTCGGTAATGTCGATTTTGGTAATTTAAAAAATTTAAAAACTTACGTGGGGTAAACTTAGGTGTCGCTCGCGCTCGACATTTCATACCCTGCTGAGAACATATACAGCTGGAGAAAGTTAAAACATGGTTAAAACACTGCAATTGTAGATTATTATGAAATTAACATAACTCCCATTCCTGCAATCAAAAGGAAACAACCACTCTCACTTCACTCGTATTATCTTTTATTGCTGTAACCTTTTCTCCCATAATCTTAATTTATCGCATAAAATCATTTTTTGATTAAAGTATGGTTAGGTTAGGTAAAACACGACATGAACGAAATGGGTAATTATGTCCCATTATTTTTACAGAAATGTAAAAGGAAAAAAAACACTTTTTTGTTTACTAAATTGCTATTTAAGTCATTATACACATGATGCTTTGTTTAAAAATGTTAAATGTGCTTAATAAGTGTATTGGCTAATACACAAATTTTTGAATATAATAACAGGACCTGCTATTGATTCAGTATGATTTATGAATACGGACCCTTTTAAGACTGTAAGACAACTTTCTGTGTATATAAGAACCAAAGTGATCCACAGAATGAATTGGCTGGAATTGGCCTAAATCTACCTAAATTTCAAAGGCAATCAATGAAGGAATGAGAAACGAGAAAACAAGAGAATAAATTAATTAAATTCAATTTAATTATTTACAGTCGCAGTGTGTTTGAGTGTTGTTATAGTTGCGTCCTTCTTAGTTGCTGTTTGTGTAAATAATGTTGTCAGTTGTGTTTTGTCAGTTTTGAAACGTGAAAAAAAGTTAAAAATGGCAGCTGAAATAAAACCAGCAACACAATCAAATGACCGATTTTCGACAACGAATAAACCATCACTAGTAGCAAAATTAGAAGGTTGCAATGATGAAATTAATGCGGCGGTTTTCATACCGAAAGAAGAAGGAGTTATCACTGTATCTGATGATAAGTAAGTGTAAACACTACATCACTTATAGTTTAATTGAAACATGTTTTAAATTATTCATTACAGAGCTGTTAGAGTATGGTTAAAAAGAGATTCTGGTCTGTATTGGCCAAGTATTTGCCACCACATGCCAAGTGGGGCAACATCTGTTTATTACACTAAAGAAACAAGACAGTTGTTTATAGGTCAGGATAATGGAACTGTTTCAGAATATATACTTGCACCAGATTTTAATCGCATGAATCTAACTAGAGAATACTTGGCACATCAGGCCAGGGTCACTGATCTTCTTTATGCTTTAGATAATGAGTGGATTTTAAGTGCAAGTAGAGACAAATCTTTCTCTTTTAACTGCACTCAAACTGGGAAGAACATTGGAACTTACACAGTAGAAGCATGGTGTACTTCATTGCAGTATCCTTTTGTAGTATGATTAATTTCATTAAGTTGATATATATTTTAATTAAAAAAGGTTATATTAAATTATTAGTTCTATATTTAAACACTTTAAAGCAAACATCTATAAAAAATGACTAATTTAATTAGTGCCTTAACATCTACACAAATGGCATTGATA
>NW_020438991.1:213679-237431 GCF_000699045.2 Agrilus planipennis | reverse complement strand
TCGTAATACTGGGTCATATAACTATGTTGAAGTTAGATAATTCGGGGGCGAAGCTAGTTACAGTATTGAAAGGTCATTCGGGCTCCATTCGTACTTTGGCTTGGGATTGTGAAAGAGAAACACTCTTTAGTGGATCCTTTGATCAAACAATCATAGTATGGGATATTGGCGGAGGAGAGGGCACCGCATATGAATTGCAAGGGCACCATGGAAAGGTCTGTAGCTTTAAACTTATAAAGAAATAGAAAAATGCAGGGATCCCCAAGATGACCTTAACTATAAATATTCTTTTTGTAATTTTAGTATTTTTATAACACTTGAAGTTAAATGACTAATTTCAGTTTTTGGGTGTAGGTCTCTGCCCTTTGTTTCCTGCGTTCCACAAATTATTTACTTAGCGGTGGAGAAGACAACGTGTTAGTATTCTGGGACATGGAAAAAGCAAGGCAAGAGACGCCTGAATGGGTAGAGTCTGATTCATGCCAGTTGTGTAATAGACCATTTTTTTGGAATTTGCGTGCCATGATGGACCAGCGACAATTAGGACTACGACAACACCATTGCCGTCACTGTGGAAAGGCCGTTTGCGACAAGTGTTCCTCTGGTAGATTAACAATACCATCTATGGGTTTTGAATTTGCTGTCAGGGTCTGCGATCCGTGTCATATTGCGTTACGTGATAAAGAGTAAGTAATTTGTTGTTTTGTTATTTGATTGAATCCCAATTATAGATAAAAAACTAAGCCAGTCAAATGGTTTTATTATTTGAATCAACAGTTGTTGATTGATATAATAAAACATTTTTCACTAAAAAACATATTTTTGTTGAGCTTTTTAGTTATGAAACTCTAAGGATCAGAATTGTATCTTATTTTTTTTTTATAGGCGTCCTTCTTTAGCAACATTTCACGATGCTAAACATAGCATAGTGTACATGAACGTCGACGAATGTAGTAGACATTTATTGACAGTAGGACAGGATCGATTAATAAAAATTTGGGATATTTCTGCACTTTTCAATGTAGACTTCTAAATCTTACAGAAGTTCTTAATCCTACTGGAATGTGATTTGTACACGACAGTGTGCTATAATTTTTATGTAAAAATAAAATATCTAATACTACTATATTTATATAATTATAAGTTTCAAAATTATATTGTCTTTATTTTATCATTGTTTTTATCAATAAAAATAGCGTTGAGTTGATTTTGACTAATTTTAAATCAATTCCCCTTTTTTATTCAATTATTTTATAGTTAATGAATTGTTGTACAAGGATTTCGTGCCTTATTAAGGATGTTCACATTAATAATTTTGAAAGCATTTCTAATTAACTGTATTGAAATAAACGGAACAGCACAATATTTGTACAAATGAGAAAAAAGCAACGGATTTTTTATATAATACTTCACTCAACCCTCATATCTTAGATACGAATTTCGGCCGTTCCATTTTTGAATCTTTTCCAATGAAAAAATATGTTTTGTAAAGTTTGTGAATCAATGTGAATTTAATATAAATATTAGTGTTGTTTAGATAATATTTATGGATAAGAATACAGATACAGGCATAAATTATAATGAATTCTCATCGTAAAGGTTGTTTTTTAACTTTTTATGAAAACGAAAAAAAATGCAAATTTTTATTAACTGACACCGAGACTTTCTGCAGTTTAAAGTAAATAGGGTGTATGCAACCCAAACAGACAATGTGTATACTGTGTTGCATAGATTATAGACAATCTGTTCAACTCGATCAATCCAATACTAATTTTGAAACGGAATATTTTTATTACAATAATTTACAATAGTATACAATAATTTTTGATAAACAACTTAAAATTACTGAGTANTTAATGATAAATAAAAAAAAATTTAATTTGCGTAAGGTCAAAGTAAAACCAAAGTTATTATTCTTTAATCATGTAATAGATTTGATGTTGACACAAAACACGCTTTTATTGGAGATTGGGCTGGTCATATAACTATGTTGAAGTTAGATAATTCGGGGGCGAAGCTAGTTACAGTATTGAAAGGTCATTCGGGCTCCATTCGTACTTTGGCTTGGGATTGTGAAAGAGAAACACTCTTTAGTGGATCCTTTGATCAAACAATCATAGTATGGGATATTGGCGGAGGAGAGGGCACCGCATATGAATTGCAAGGGCACCATGGAAAGGTCTGTAGCTTTAAACTTATAAAGAAATAGAAAAATGCAGGGATCCCCAAGATGACCTTAACTATAAATATTCTTTTTGTAATTTTAGTATTTTTATAACACTTGAAGTTAAATGACTAATTTCAGTTTTTGGGTGTAGGTCTCTGCCCTTTGTTTCCTGCGTTCCACAAATTATTTACTTAGCGGTGGAGAAGACAACGTGTTAGTATTCTGGGACATGGAAAAAGCAAGGCAAGAGACGCCTGAATGGGTAGAGTCTGATTCATGCCAGTTGTGTAATAGACCATTTTTTTGGAATTTGCGTGCCATGATGGACCAGCGACAATTAGGACTACGACAACACCATTGCCGTCACTGTGGAAAGGCCGTTTGCGACAAGTGTTCCTCTGGTAGATTAACAATACCATCTATGGGTTTTGAATTTGCTGTCAGGGTCTGCGATCCGTGTCATATTGCGTTACGTGATAAAGAGTAAGTAATTTGTTGTTTTGTTATTTGATTGAATCCCAATTATAGATAAAAAACTAAGCCAGTCAAATGGTTTTATTATTTGAATCAACAGTTGTTGATTGATATAATAAAACATTTTTCACTAAAAAACATATTTTTGTTGAGCTTTTTAGTTATGAAACTCTAAGGATCAGAATTGTATCTTATTTTTTTTTTATAGGCGTCCTTCTTTAGCAACATTTCACGATGCTAAACATAGCATAGTGTACATGAACGTCGACGAATGTAGTAGACATTTATTGACAGTAGGACAGGATCGATTAATAAAAATTTGGGATATTTCTGCACTTTTCAATGTAGACTTCTAAATCTTACAGAAGTTCTTAATCCTACTGGAATGTGATTTGTACACGACAGTGTGGGTAAACTTAGGTGTCGCTCGCGCTCGACATTTCATACCCTGCTGAGAACATATACAGCTGGAGAAAGTTAAAACATGGTTAAAACACTGCAATTGTAGATTATTATGAAATTAACATAACTCCCATTCCTGCAATCAAAAGGAAACAACCACTCTCACTTCACTCGTATTATCTTTTATTGCTGTAACCTTTTCTCCCATAATCTTAATTTATCGCATAAAATCATTTTTTGATTAAAGTATGGTTAGGTTAGGTAAAACACGACATGAACGAAATGGGTAATTATGTCCCATTATTTTTACAGAAATGTAAAAGGAAAAAAAACACTTTTTTGTTTACTAAATTGCTATTTAAGTCATTATACACATGATGCTTTGTTTAAAAATGTTAAATGTGCTTAATAAGTGTATTGGCTAATACACAAATTTTTGAATATAATAACAGGACCTGCTATTGATTCAGTATGATTTATGAATACGGACCCTTTTAAGACTGTAAGACAACTTTCTGTGTATATAAGAACCAAAGTGATCCACAGAATGAATTGGCTGGAATTGGCCTAAATCTACCTAAATTTCAAAGGCAATCAATGAAGGAATGAGAAACGAGAAAACAAGAGAATAAATTAATTAAATTCAATTTAATTATTTACAGTCGCAGTGTGTTTGAGTGTTGTTATAGTTGCGTCCTTCTTAGTTGCTGTTTGTGTAAATAATGTTGTCAGTTGTGTTTTGTCAGTTTTGAAACGTGAAAAAAAGTTAAAAATGGCAGCTGAAATAAAACCAGCAACACAATCAAATGACCGATTTTCGACAACGAATAAACCATCACTAGTAGCAAAATTAGAAGGTTGCAATGATGAAATTAATGCGGCGGTTTTCATACCGAAAGAAGAAGGAGTTATCNTATTTATAATTACATTAATGTTTCTTCAAGTGAGATATTTTTGGTCATTTTTTTGACAAGTTTGGTAACGTACGTACACAAAGGTTGGAAAAATGATCTATCCTTAACCTAGAATATAACGTTAAAGTTTGTCAAGTAATATTTTTATAAAGAATTAAGTAGTTAAAATGTTTCCTTTACTTGTTGATATGACGGAAGACGAGTCGTGGAAGGTTTTAAGATTTTTAGGTCTGTATAATGGTTTAAAGAAATTTTGCGTTATCTTTACTTGTTGCAGAACTTGAAGCCTATTCTAGCCTTGTGACTGCACTAAGAGCACAAGGATCCCTCGATTCTAGTAAAATGAAGTTTATGAAAGAGGCTGGTAATATTTTACACATATCTGAAGAAAGATTTAAGTCAGAACTTAAAAGGGTTGTTTTGGATGAAAGGTTAAATACTGTAGCATATTAGTAAGTATATATTTGTTTATTATAATACAGAAAAGACTTGTATATTCGAAGATTACTTTTTTCGCTATAAGACTGAATGTTCCAAAAACTGTTAAAAATTTTTACAATAAAATATTTTAAGGTCGAAACATTGATTGATAAAAACTTTTTCTATAGGCAGTAGTATTGTAATTACAATTTATATGTTATTGTTGTTATATTTAGCGTCTCTGGAAGTGCAACTACTTGGGAAGATTGGATTCAAGAAGGGCGTAGTGTTATTCCACCCTTGTCAAGAGCAGTACCTCAGACAGCTTATTCAGCAATTGCAAATCAAGTGGCTGATGAGGCTAGCAAAAATAATGAACTTTTACCTCTACCTGCTTACACTGAACGGAAAAGGGGTTCATCTTTTTCTCAATCCACAAATGCTATACTTGAAAGCAGTAAAAGTGTTCAGTTTCGTGTGCCAGATACCGTAAAGACTGAAGAGAGTAAAAAACGTAAAAATTCTTATGGTATTGAAAACTCTTCAATTGGCCACTTCATGAATGCTCCTAAAATGAGCAAAATTCAACAAATTTACAGGTAAAAAGAGGTAGTAATTCTTATGTGAGATGATAGGTGTATAATGTAGTACTATTTTTGTAATTCTCTTTAAAATGTATTAATATTACGTCTAAATTTCTTACAGAAATAAATGTTTTCTGTTTATAGACAGAGAACAAAAGCAAAGATGAAAGAGCAACAACAATTGAAACTTCGTCAGCAAGAGCAAGAACAGAAGAGTTACCAGCGAACTCAGCAGACAATTCACCAAAAGTATAATCCGGCTTTCAACCAGCAGAAATTACCATTATCTCCTCAGCCCCCCTCTAGTGTCAGTCCAAAAATAAACATTTTACAAAACATAAGTTTATCGAGTCCAAAATCCGAAGAAACGATCGAAATGATAAAGAACGAAGTCGACAGTTACATGGCGCAAAAGGCTTTGGCAGCCGAGCAAAACAACGTGGCCTCCCAACAACCTGGTTGTTCCAATGAAAACGAAGCACCTAAAAACGTCAATAATATGAAATCAACATCGCAAAATTACAAATACATTTCTTCGCCCACCTCAGTTAATGACGCGGGTACTAAAACTGTAAAAGTGTGTCCTATTCGTAAGACCACAGCAAAAACACCTACCGGCCAAAAACTTATCATTGTTTCGAACCCTCAGACTATTACCACCCCAAGCATACTACAACGCACTCTTACAATACCTTTTGTTAAGAATATTTCGATGAAGAACTTCGACAAATTCAAAATTGTATCCACAAATGCCACTCCTGTTACATTGAATCTCACAGCTGTGACGAATACTGTCGCTAACACGAGTAATACTAGCACAATACCCAAGCATAAAATATTGTCCGTCAAGACGAACACAGGGGGCAAAAAGATAATCTCACTGTCTCATTTACAAGCCCTTACGGCAAAAGGTGGCATCCGTATGCTACCCCTGGGCACTAAAATAATTACTACCAAAGGTCCTATCATTAATTCCACGTCAGCTCCCGTTTATATCATGAACAGCATGGGTAATGCGCAAACAGTGACCAAGAGTAGCCTTACAACTCCTCTCATGGTTCCGTCAAAATTGCAAACAAACAGTCTTGTAGTGAACAATAACGTAAGCGTTAATTCGGACTTTCATCAAAGCAACACTAATTCGGAAGAAGAAGTTCCCAATAAATCTATCGTTTTGGAGACTTCGATGGAATCGGAAAGCCTTCCGGATGATATTGAAAGTCATATAACACAATTGACTGAAATACCTCAAACAACTGTCGACCATAGAACGGTCGAAGAGGAACACTGCAACATTAAATTAGGAACTAGCGAATTACACGACGATAACGGGATGGTACATGAACAGTACGTGGTCGATCAAAATGAAGAGCTACAGAACGAAATCATTCATGAAAATCATTTCCTAGAAGAGCATGAGATCGACGGGAGTGAAATTATAGAAGAAGAAGGAGAAGAAATTATTCAAGAAGATGGGGAAATCATTGAAGACGAAACTGTAGTTGTTCAAGATAAATACATCATTGATGACACTATAATTGCCGAAGATTCTGAAGATAGTTACATTATTATAGGTGGGTTTAGAAGAAAATATTTCAAATTAATTTAGTTCTTTTAACTATATATTGATCTTCATGAAAAACACGATTTAGGAGTTATGACGATACAATAAAACTTAATCATAAAGTCGGTCAAAAGCAAATTTTGTTCATGTTTGCGTAGATTATATGTGTATAGGTATTTTATTTAATTATTTCATTTCAAAAATAAATCAATCTCTATAATACCATGAAAAATTGTATTTCATCAGTTCATTTTAAGTGAGAACATGGAAAGTTTTTGTAACAGAAAACAATTTTTATTTTATCTTTAAATGTGTAGTGAATGCATTTTTAACCACCTTTTATGATAGTTTTATAAGCGAGTTGTTTTGTTGACTATTCGTATTTTTAACTAATTATTATATGTATTATTTATTATATTGAAATATGTTGTAATGCTTAGAGTTCTCAGTTTGAAAGCAAAAGTAATCTATGATTTAAAACAGATTATAATTTACTCGAAAACGTACAATATAATTTTGTCTCTTTTCCTTGTCAGATAAAACTGCGGATATTGAACCTTATGAAGAAGAAAGAAACTCTTCAATGCACCTTATCAATTTTGAAGACAACAGTCAGAAATCCAGTATGGAATTCGGCGAGTTAGAGATAGCGACTGAAAATAATTGCGCCAAAATTCAAACAAATATACGTTGAGACTTTTCAAGTCCCCAAAAAAGGAGACACCACATAGGATAAAAACATTCGTACAAGACACAGATTTGATTGATAAAAGGTAAGAGATAGGTTGTTGTACCGTTGGTTGTTCTCTTACATTTATGTTTCTTTTTTTAACTACTCACCCTTGAATAATCTTACATTACAAAATTTATATAAAATTTGAAAAACTTCCTTTTGTAAAGTGTTCTATTATTTCTTTTCTTTTTTCCGGTTTATGTAAATATTCTTCTGATAATGACGACAGTTCGATTATTTATAACATGAAAAACAGCCAATTGGTTTTATTTCTTTAGAAAATGTACATTATCCTTAAATGTTTAAAATGGTTCATCGGTTATTTATTTTAGAGTAATTTATATTTATAGTAAACTTGTAAAGCTGTACATGCTTCTCATTTTGCTAAAGACGAAAATGTAAATAAATACGTTTTTTAAAAAAATAATAAATCCTCAACTCTTAATTTTGTAAGTAACATACTCTAATTTATTTATAAATCAAAGAGTATGTAAATACAAAAATAAAAAAAATATACACGACGAAATTTGCATACTTCGATCTGGCATGAAATCCAAATATTAAAAAGAAAAAGTATTTAATGAATACGGTGATTTATCCAAGGTTAAACCGAATTTCATATTTTTGTTGGGAGTTCTCTTCAGGCAGCTCTCACACTATCATTGAGAAAAACTGTTTTATAGGTTTATTTTTCTTAGATAAGCTGATTCAACTCACTAATTTGCATATTCTCGCTTATCAATGGAGGTATGTTTTAACATCTTATCTCAATATTTTTACAAAAAAGAGAGAAATCATATTTTGGCCAATTAAATTTTTTTAAACTAATCTGTACTTTCTATGAATTGAAAAAATTACAGAATGCTCACACGGAAATGCGCCCTATCAAGGGATGAAATGAAAGAAAAATCACTTAATAGACCGAAATTTATTTTTCGAAAGTATAGTTTTATAAACAGCGAACAAAGTGGGTAAATAGAAATAAACAAAATTCGTAATACTGAAACAATAGAAAATGCAAAAAATAAAACGGTACAATAAAGTCATCTGAAAAAATAAAATTGTATAACAGAAACGTTTGATCACAGTTTTTGCTAGATTTTTAAATGCTAAAAGCGAATTAATATAACAGCATCTTCATCAATAATTTCATCTATCGATAATTTTTCTAAAATTGCAGGCGTAAACTAAATTTTATTAACAGGGTACAAAATTCAAATTTTGATACTTCAATTAATAACAAACGCACCATATTGAATTAACTTTAAAACTTCCAGTAAATATAAAAACAGTAAAATTAAATTTTCCATAGATTTAAAAGTGCAATGTTTATAGTAGTTCAGATACATATGTATTTAGATTATTTTGTACTTATACTATGCTTAAAGAATTTTGTACTCTATTAAACATTAAGTTTATACCCCAACTAATAAGACATTTGCAATTTTAATGGGTTTGTGAATGAATAACATCATTCACCTTTTATTTTGTGACTTGGTGCATTGCATGAGCGAGGTAGTCGACATTGCGGGAGGTCACTCCAGCCATGGAAATACGACCATCTTTCGTAAGATATATACTGAACTCTTTTGTAAGTCTCTCCACCTTAAAATTAAATCTAATATTATTGAAATAAAATTTAAAAATTTCGATATAGTGTAAGGTTGAAAAACATAAAATTACTTTTTTTAAAAATAATACGTAATAACCAATATCGTAAAATTTAAGGTTGAAAAACATAAAATTACTTTTTTAAAAATAATACGTAATAACCAATATCGTAAAATTTACAACTTTTGTATCAAATGCGACAAATACAACTTTATAAATGAAGCATTATTCCACCAACAGAATAAGTAAAGTAAAATAAATAGTAACCTCCATACTGCAGCTATTTGTAAAACATAACTTTTTCAGAAATGATCTAAACTTGCTCAATTATGAAAGTCACATGAAAAAATTAGCTGTTTTGAAATTCAATTAATTAATTTGCTTAAGGTAACATTGACTACGTTAATTTCTTTAATAAACCAACGTAACCTAACCCAATCTAACCAAAAATATATGTTTTTTAAATTTAAAAATCTGTTTATTACGCCTCTTTTGTTGTTTTTCAATTTTCTTGCAAGAAGAAGAAAATTCGAATAAGCAGTAGTGTGGAAATTTTGCTGAATTTTATTTTGTGAATTTAAAAGTTTACCTGTTCAGGTTTCATGCCAGTAAAACAGAACATTCCTATTTGATCTGTAACGTGCTGCCAGTTGTGTGTAGAACCCTCTTTTTCCAAATTTTGACGTAATTTTTGCCGAACAGAAATAATTCTGTCAGCCATTCCTTTAACTTCACCAAGCCTAAAAAAAGTATGTAAAAGTGTTAAAACACAAGATTATAACAGAAAAAAGAAATACATCAACAAAACAATGTTAAATAAATAATACAGTGAATTACGACATCGAGTAAATAACGATTTACGCTTATTCTCACGCTTTTTTTGCTACGTCAAAAGCACATGTCAAAATTTCTCAAAATACTTTGTGTCGTCATAAACATGGAATTAGTTAAAAATAAATTTCAGCCAAACTACGTATTTCGGTTACGAAAATATGTTGTATAAGTTATATAAAAAAGTTGAGAAAAAAACTTTTATATATTGTTTTTTTTAACTTATAAAAGTACGTAAGCAAGCAATTCAAAAACCGATTTCGAGTTTCACACTCTAGTTAGTTAGTGGAGAGAAAATACTGATTTATTAATTACAAAAAAATTACCAATCTTTCTTCAATGAAGGGTCGCTTAAAATTTCATTTACAATACGAGCTCCATTGATGGGTGGATTTGAATACATGGGTCGAATGATAATTTTAATTTGGGACATAATTTTTGCGGCTTCTTCCTTATCGTCGGTAATCACAGAAAAAGCTCCTGCTCTTTCACCGTACAAACCCATGTTTTTAGCATAACTCTGAGCCAAAACAATTTGATGTCCTTCTTTCAAAAAAAGACGAACCTATAATTAATTATTGAAACAGTAAAAAATTGTATTACAAATTAATTTAATAGTAAACTGACAGCCTGAGCATCTCTGCTAGTGTCACCAGAGGCGAATCCTTGATAAGCCATATCAAAGAAGGGAAAAAGTTTACGTTTCTTTATCAAATTTGAAAGCTCTTGCCATTGTTCGGGTCTTGGATCAACACCTGTAGGATTATGTGCACATGCATGTAAAAGGATGATAGACTTTTCAGGTATTTTCTGAAAGNGAATCAAATTCAAAAGCTAGATATATATATATATATAAATACATTGTCTATTGAGAAGGGTAAGTATGGGATAATTAGGCCTGAATGTATAGGTCTCATTTTTTTTGACGCATGTCATGTCATCCTTGTTTTGTTATCCGATTTTATACTCAATTTTTCCCTTTAAATACTCCCGTTATATATAAAATAGGCTTTTTTTTTAATTAAAACATATTCAATAGTTTTATGAGTTAAAAGAATAATTGTAAACAATATCTTTTTTTCTTGTAATCCACTGCAACTGTTGGTGTAATATTTCAGTATTCCAATCAATGGTATGCCAAAAAAATGATCCCTTTAGCTGCAGAGGAAGATCACCCATGCTTTTAACCTTCTGGAAGCTATTAAAAATTATTATTTACTATGCAGATTTTGTTTATTTAGTTTGTAAATTAATTCATAAGTATTTTTATTATTTCTGTTTCATTTATAGTAAGTTGCTAATTCCAGCTAAATTCTAACATAAAGTGTTTTCTCATTAACATTGTAATCAAAAATGATAAAAGTGGTACAGGTAATCAGATAAAAGGTATATTTTAATTTATTGCTAATGGTAACTTATCTGTAAAGCTCTATTTTCATAATATATATCATCAAACTTTCCATTCCTCATAAATACTTACAGAAATATCATCTAAACATCCATTAAAATCAAAACCACAAGTTTTAGCATCGTAAAATTTATAATATTTTACGTCAAGTCCAGAGTGTTTAAAAAGTGGAATATGATTTCCCCATGTTGGAGTTGGTACATAAACAACTTTAGGTCCAGGGAAGAATGCATTCAAAAATGCTGCACCTATTCTAAGAGAACCTGTTCCAGAAATACCTTGCACTGTTGCATTAAGGCCGTTTTTAACATGTTCTGAGTCTTCCCCTAAAGCAAGCAATATGCTGTTTTTACAGAATTCTGGGGGCCCAGAAATTGGTGCATATTCTTTATCAAGATTTTTGCTTCTTAATTTTTCTTCAGCTTTTCTGACAGAGGGAAGCACATAGGGTTTTCCTTCGTCGTCTCGGTATGCCCCTACACCTAAATTTATTTTTTTAGGATTTGTATCCTTTTTGTAAGCTTCTGTGACACCCAGAATTGCATCAGGTGGTCCCATAGGGACACCTGACCACCATGAACTGAAACAATGAACTTTATTAAACCACTTTTACAACAAAACAAGAACAAGTTTTTAATAATTTCTACAGAAATTACAAATTTCAATGAGTATGACCTTTACCAAGGTCAAAATTGAAAAGTGTAAAAAAACAGAAAAAAAACTATAAAAACGATTTTTAAGCAATGCATTTAATAATATTGAAAAAAGTGATTTTAAGTGATGGTATTTATAAACAAATAAGTGTAGTAATTAGTGATTTAAAGATAATTTACATAACACTAAAAATGAAAATTACCAATTTTATGTAATAACTGTTTCACCAGCAGTGTATTATATTGTAGTAATTTATATTTTGTTAGATAAAAAAAGAAGAAATTTATTGACATCATTAACAAGCCAGAAATTAAAAAACGATTAGGTAGAAATTCTGTGATAGCAAAATTAAAAGAGGTAGGTTTGCATTAATAATAAATAATTAATATTAGTAAGCAATTTGGCATCAAAATATGTTACGTAAAACGATTAAAAACCGCTAAAATAAGTTATATACTCACCTTGCACGTTGAAAAACTACATTAAAACCACCCCTGCCTAATACATTTGCTGTTGTTTTAAGAGACATTTTAAGGTTTATTTCACTAACAAATTTATTAATAAAATACAAAATAATTAATCAGTTAACGTAAATTTAACCAGTGTATCAGTTCACGATTATCTGCTCCACAATGCACAAACTACACACGTCACACTTACTTGAATGGACAGGACCAGGAAGATTCTTTAGAGGATACCGGGAGATAATGATAATGAAGGTCACAGGTTAGTACGGATGTGGTAGAAATCAGGTTCTTATCACCTTATCAACTCTCATCAAGTTAAATGTCAGTCATAGAATGGATAGAATCGATAGAATAGATAAAGTATATTATCTATGGATATAATGTCAGTAAAGGTCATAGGTTAAGATCTTGTTTGATTGGATGTTACCTATGGTTAATACCGTAGATAGAGATACATGGTGTATTATGGATAATTGTAGTTGATATGAAAGAAACCATAAATAATTCTATTAGATAAATGACTACAAAATAATTAAAAACGCAATCTGCAATACCATTTGAGAGTTAAGTAACACATGCTCTAAGAGTAATATGACGATACTAGTCACCAAAATTGCTAGCGTAAAATGTTGCGGTCAATTTGGTTCAGTCAATAAAATTTGCTTAATTATTTATTTTTTAAGATAAGTCTTTTGTACGACAAAAGTATTGAAATATAAGTACTATTATTAATTAATATAACAACATTGGATTTGGTTCATTTTTTTACCATAGACATGTTCTATTCTTTGAAGTTAGATCTAAATTACTCATTTTATATTTTATGCATTGTTGCAACTTCACGGGACTTGGCAAGGATTTGACTATTATCTATTGATTTGACGGGATTTGTAATTTTGTAAATAAAGATGACGTGTGTAGGAATTTTTGTATCATTTTTTCTATTATGTATCGTAAATATTTAAACTGTTTACATATTTTTTTGCTGTTCAGTGTGATTTTACTACAATTTAAATATCTTCAAAGTAAGTTACATGTGTTGAAAAAATTCCATTTTTATACCTATATTTATTTTTTAATTAGGAGAAGAATACTAAAAGCAAGCACTTCTTGATAACGCCCTTACTCGACGTATATTGTAGGGTCATTGTGACAAAAATTAAACACTAATGCTTGAAATGATAAGAAATTAAAAGTATAGATAAGAAAAAGATAACGGCAAATGCCTTACATTTTAGTCCGCGGTAATCTCGCATCTTATGGAAATAAATCACCTTGGCGTGTATTAGTCTCAGGTTTAAAACCAACTGATATTGAACAGTTAAATAGATTTGCATCAGGTGGTTATTGTGACGACTCTACGATAGTATACATGCAACATCCTTGTGTAATTTTGACGGCTCTTGAAGTTTTGGGATATAGAGTTGTTGCATCCTCTTCAACGAGTGTTAAACAAGATTACAACGAATATATGTGGACTATGCGAAGAGAGTTTTCTGAACCAGACCCACTTGAACAAGAATCAAATTCAAAAGCTAGTGTATTCTAAGTAACTATTGTCATTGAAAGACAGGAATATTTGATTTACATCTACTCCAAAGTCAGCCAATGGAGATTCCTGCAAAGATTGTAATGTCTTCTGGAACTCACTCTTATTATATAGCAGTTAAAGCTTCGCTTCATTCGTCTGATACTGCCGTATTTGGATTGAATGATGAAGAAGAGATAGCATTAGCCAAACGCTTTGAAGATTATAAAAAAGAAGTTATTAATGGAATACTACTGAAAACTCCACCGATTGATTTGATTAATGCATTGTCAGAACTTGGATATAAAGTTGTCTGTAAGTTTTTTACTTGATTAGGTAACCTTTTAGCAGTGTCAAAAAATAAATAGTAAAGTATGTAATTGTATTTGTCAATATATAATTAACATATGGTTAGTAATATAAAGTAGAAATTAATAGTTTTAGTTCATTTCTGACTGCTTTTAATTTAATGATCAAAGAAGTATGGTTTTGTTTAGGTCAAATAGTTTCATATTTTTATTGCGAGTCTTTTCAAGATCAACTGGTCCAGACCGTTACAGAAATAGTTTTACATTATAAAGTATTGAAATTCCATAACAGTTATTTGAAGTGTGTAACATATTCTTTAAAATTATTTAAAAATTACAAATTCGTTTCATTCTTGTAATCTATTGTGAAGTGACAGTTTATTAGTGTTTATTACTGTATTATTACGTGATTGCTTATTTTCGATTTTGTTTTAGGCACAACTGGAGAAGCAGAAATAGTCTGGACTATGAAACGTGACATTTAATTCTTTCTTAAAAGCAATATATTTAGCCATTCCATACTCTACTATTATAAAAAAATAAAAGTACAATTTTCTAAAGATTATTTTTAAGTAAAATTACAATAGAAAATATTTTTCCAATAAACAAAAATGTCACATCCTCATCAGCACAATCACGACGCATGCCATGTACCATCCGTTGCTTCAAGTGTGTATCAGTCATTGGATGAACTTGAGTTTGAAAGAGGTATTTGGTATGCTGCTCAGTATGGAGATCATCAAAGGGTTCAAAAATTGCTAAGAAGTGGTACAGATGTGGATAAACGAGATGCTGCTGGATACACTGCACTTCATTATGCAGCTAGAAACGGCTTTTTAGATGTATGCCAACTTTTAATCCAAAATGGGGCAGATATTAATGCAATAACAAAATCTGGAAATGCTACTGCTTTACATAGAGCTTGTTCAGCAGGTGAGAAGCGATTTTTAAAGTTTCATATCAAAAAAAAGTAAAAGAAATCCTCATGTTACGACTTCTTTATACATGTGGCTGTAAGTGCACCACAGCTGATTATCTCCACTACTAAACTAAACTTTTAACATTGTTACAGAAAAAAAAAGAATTTTCCTTTATGTTTGACCATTATGTTTTACTGCTTATTACTAGAATATTATAAAATAGTAACTGAAGTGGAGATCAATTATTTATTTCTTATAAAAAGCGAAAAAATATATGCATCTAAATGAAAACATGTCATTTATTTTATCTTTTTTGAATATAAAATTGTGCAAATGTATTTTTTGACACTTTAAGGATTTTACTTGAACTTTTTGATTATTAACTTATTAAATAGTTTTAATATGCTAATTGACATGGGTGTAGATAGGTAAGCAATTAGCCCCCCCTTGCAAGTTCATTACCAACTCTGGAAAAAGTTCTGATGAGTCACATCAGTACGAAATTTAAAAACATACAAAGGAAACACATTAAATCTGTATAAACCTACAGCTATTGAAAATCTGCCCCCTCCCCCTGGAAAAAAATCTAGCTACCACCATGCTGATTAAATATTTTCACATGTTTTTATCTTGTTGTAGGTAAAATAACTGTTGTTAAATATCTTATGGAAAAAAAGGCAAATTGTGAATTACAAGACAATGATGGTAAAACAGCACTTCATAGAGCAGCTGAGTCTCAGAATATGGACATTTGCAAATTACTTCTCGATTCTTGTTCTTCATTGAATAAGATTAAAGATTTCAAAGAAAAATTACCTGTTGATTATGCTAAAACTGAAAAGCTAGTAAAGTTTATAAATACCTCTAATATTAACTAACAATATTTTATTGCACTTAATGAAATTCTTTGTCCTTACACGTCTTTTTGAATGTTTTAACATTTTAAAATGTAGCATATTGCTTTAATCCAGAGGATTTTAAATTAGTCATTAATTAATTATAGGCACAGTCATATACTTTATTAATTAAAAAAGCGCAATTTAGTGAGCATTGTTAATTTTGTGTTTTTATCACAGGTATCAATATGTAGATATGTATATTTTTAATGAAATTATGTTTTATTTATATTTTTAATTGAAAAAGTAATACACTGAAAGGCTTATTCAAAAATGTGTACTCATTTAATTTCAAATCGATTCTAATATTTTCAGTTTTAAAACATTAGCTGTACTTACATCTAATTAGATACATATTACACATTTTTAATATAAAAAGTGTGGAAACCAAAATAAATTTTTGCATTGCAAATACAATTTATAGAGAGTAAATGAAACTCACGTTACTAAAACTGTAACCTTATCATTATTAAATTTTGCCTGTTGAATGTTTTTAACACAGAATAATTTCTCTGCATAAAAATTTAAAACTAATTCTTGTCGAACTATTGACCCAATATAATTTAAAGAGCTCGACAAGAATAAAAAATTAGGAAGTTGAGGATGTTCCCGAAAACACTTAACTTTCCTCAAGTGGAATTCCTAATTTCGAGTTATGGAAAGCAGTAGGACACCTTATGTTCGTCATCTTTGGTAAGCTACTGCATAAAAGGTAGTCACTTCAAAAAAATAAAAACCGCTAATTTTTGTTCTTATTTTTTCGAACATTGTGCGCCAATGTAAAATAGTATTATTTATTTTATGAAGAAATTAGGCATTATCGAAACGCGTGATAAAAAACATGAAATCATCAGAGTGCGACTTTTTTTTAATAATTGAACTGCAAATATTACAAGTGCGAATTCGTAAAATACCCCGTCTTCAGAAACTAAATAACAATATAATAAAATTATCACGTATTGCAAGCTAAACATTCTCTAATAATAAATATCATCAAAGGCTAAGAATTGTAAAAGAACTGTAGGTAAAGGAAGCTTTTGTATTTTTAAGATAACATTACTTCCTAAAACTCCTCTTATCTTTATCCTACAAATATCCTTTAAACTTAAAGGATTTGATTTTGTAAATACTATATAATCATACAAGGGGTCTACAGGTTGTGTCTTTAAAAATTTTATATCAAATAGCAGATTATTAAAGTTGAACCCTGCTAATATTATTAACTTTACTAGTATGTTGTGTTGATTCTTTTTGGCTGCTGATAAATAGTCAACAACAGCCCTTTCTTCTTTTAAATTTACGTTAGCTCCATATTTTACCAACAAACAGGCAGCAGCCTCATTTGCAATAATTGAATAGAAAAAGACGCTGCCCATGTAACACGTCGAATTAATGTCTGCACCATAACATATAAGTAAATCTAAAAACCTTCTGAACATGTCTTTATTGTGAATATGTTCGACACAAATGTGAAGAGCTGTCAGACTGTTTATTTCATTCCTAACATTTGCAGATGCACCTTCAATTAAAAATTAAATAACAGTATAATCAATTTTAATGGTTATAGTTCATAGTGCAATGATCAGATAAGTTATTGGGAATTAGATCTTTAACAATGTGCATTTCATTATAAGTCAATATTTCCTCCAAATAATTTAGTTTTCTCCAGGGCTCTCAGTTCAGATGATAAACAATTATAACGTTAAAGAAATTTTGTATGTTTCAATTGTGAATGTTTAAGCTTACTATTTACATATGCTGCATTTTGTAAAATTATAATGAATGTGTAATTAGTGAGAGCTCTATAGAACTCCAAATTATATAGACAAAACATTGATTTAATGTAATGAAATGTAGAGAATTTCAATCCTACTTCTTCATAACTTATTTTATAAAAATCAATTACAATTCAATTGAAAATTGTAGACAATTAGTAAAATCTTACCATTTTTTAATAAGTATTTGGCAATCTCGAAAGTTTGATGTGTGCAAGCTACAATAAGTGGTGTGTTTCCCTGTTCGTCTCGAACATTTACTGCAGCTCCTGATTTATGCAAAGCCTCTACGATTTCTAAATTATTATTCCTAACAGCTGTGTGTAATAAATAATGACTCTGTATAACTTTGGCCTCTGCTTCTAAAAGCGTTTTAACTGTGTTGGTCATATTATTCCAAACCGCTCTGTGCAGCACTGTATGTCCACACATCTCTTCACAATTCAATCGGGTACCCTTCTGGATTAAGTATTTTGCTATAACTTCATGTTCACAAAATATTGCCACAGATAAAGGTGTGCATTCATCAATATCCTGGGCATTTAAGTTTGCACCGTTTTCAACTAGAACTTGGACCAGTTCGAGGTTACCCTCTTGGGCAGCCAAATGCAAAGAGGTCTTTCTATGTCTATTTGCAAAGTTTATGTTTGCACCTTTCTGCAGTAAAATTTTTACCATTTTAATGTCTTGTTTAATAACAGCTATTTGCAAGGGACTGACAATATTAGCATCACTCTGATTAACACCAATTTCTTTGAAATTATCTACAAACCATTATCAGTAATTAAATGCCATAACTAGGTAAGAATTAATGACTACTGACTATTTTAAGTAGCTAAATTCTAATAATTAAGAAGAAAGCAATTTAAATGAAAATGATTTTAATTAGCAATTACCTAATAAATATTGAACAACATCGTAATGCCCTTCACTTATTGCATAATGTAAAGCATTTAAACCATACCTATCCAATCGGGCAATGTCATTTTCAGGAGACTGCAAAACTACAGCTGTTCTATTTAGTATGTCAGCATACCACTTATATATTCTAGCTTCTGGAGGTGTGGAAGCTAATTCTTCAGTGTTTTCTTCTGTTACTTCCATGTCCCACTCAAGAGCATCCATACCTTCAGGGGTAGGTCCATTATCAAAGTCTAAATTATCTAAATCATCACAAACTACATAATAGCCAATGTTCTTCATTTTCCTGCTGTTGTCCAAATCAAGATGCAATGCAGCATTTTCATTTCTAATACTTTTATTTAATGCAGATCTTTGACTTTCCGTTAAAAATTTTAAAATCATTAGATTACCATTCTGAGCAGCTGCTCCAATAGGGGTCATCCCAACAGAACATATTTTATTTGGATTTGCACCTGTTTTAATTTAAATTTTTCTGTAGTTAAATCAAACCCACAGCTTGATACACCTACCTTTTGCTAAACAAAACTTAACACAATTTATATCGTTTTCTTCTACTGCTTGCATCAATAGTTCTTCGTAAGATTCCATAATTAAATGGATTCTAATATCAGTTTCCAAAATTAATAACAATAAACGATTTATGTTGCGGCAATAATTTGGGCCAATCTGGGATAATCTATAAACATAAACAAACGAGTAGTGTCAGCAGCATCACGTA
This sequence comes from Agrilus planipennis, assembly GCF_000699045.2. NCBI lineage: Eukaryota > Metazoa > Arthropoda > Insecta > Coleoptera > Buprestidae > Agrilus > Agrilus planipennis. The sequence continues at coordinate 218,133 of NW_020438991.1, read as the reverse complement.
ATTGTTCAATTAAAAATAATACTTTTTTAATTTTCAGTAAAAAGGTGCTAATAGAAATAATTAACGTTTTGTAGCAAGAACAGTAATATTTCTCGTTTTAAGCCAGTTAAACATTTAAGTAAATAATTGTGGAAGGAATTACTTTTCTTGAAGGAGACGCCTGCTACTATATCCACAATCATATTCATATCATATTGACCTCGTATCTGTGAATATTGATCGTAGATGACAGCACAAATCATAGATAGCACAAATCACAGATGAGATCAGAAGATAGTATAGTTTATATCATGTTTATTAAATCATTTTACAATACTATTTTACTTATGTTTGAACAAGTCATAACAAGTTTTTTTTTGTGTGAAATCCCGAAAGGTGCTTGCTCAAGTAAATTATTTTAATTTGTAAACTACCCATATTTACGATAGTTAGATAAAATAAGTGATGGCAAAATTTATTTTGTGACATTTTAAAAAAGGTGAATGTGAACTATGTTTAAAGCTTTAAAATGGCAAAATCTGGCCCACAAGACGTAAATTCTGAAGACAAGCAAGCAGAAGCCAAAGCAAAACCGTCTAAAAGTCAACCGCAGCCCCTATATCAAACCTCAGATAATGATACTACTGATACACTGCTTGTTACTGCTCCATTAAAAACAACAACTCTAATTAGCATTTGCATTGAATCTTTAGTTAAGAGTCTCTGTAATATGTATGAGGCTGATAATGAAAAATCAAAGCATATTTACAGTTTGATTTGTGAAAAATTATTTGAAATGAAATTAATTGATGAAAGTTACAATATGGATGAATTTGAAGGTATGAGAAACCAGTATCAAAGAGCTTTATACCATTTAGTAACTACTGCCAGGGGAGGTGAAAAATCAGCTCCCATGCAACCTGCATGGCCTTCCAATGATGTTACTAACGAATGGTCCCATTATTACCGAGAATTTGATGAATTAGAGTATATTGCAGGAGGAGGTTTTGGTCAAGTAAGTAGAAAATTATGGTTTTACAATTGTTAGTTTCATAAAATTAATTTAATGAACAATTTTGTATTGTAAGTGTTATGTTCCTAGGTGTACAGAGTTAAACACAAATTGGATGGAACAGAATATGCAATTAAAAAAATTTTTATTCAATCAGAAAGTGTAAAGTCAATAATGAATTACTTGTCTGAAGTAAAAACATTTGCGTCATTAAATCATTTCAATATAGTTCAATATAAAGCAGCATGGTTAGAGTTGGGGGCAGCAGTGACTGAAAACATCATAACTGATTCAACAGACAATAGTTACCCTTTTATAGATGGAAATTCCATAACTTTGAATAGAGTTGAAATACAAGAACATTTGGATGACCACATCAACATTTTGACTGAAGCAGATGCAGATCTACCGGAAAAAGTAGAAAGTTCTTCAGACTTTGAAATTAGCTTTGAAGAAAATGGAAAATTTCATTCAAACAGGGAACTATCAGGAAGTAATGGTTTCAAGAAGTCTAGAGTAAAAAAAAACAGTATTTCAGAAGGAGGAAATGCAATTTGTAAACTTGAGGAGATTCAGAATTTAATTCCAGCAAAAAATCGTCCAAAATGGGCCACATTATATATTCAGATGTCCTTATGTCAAGCTACTTTGAAACAGTGGCTGGAGAAAAGGAATTCAACTGAGAACCAATTGAAGCATAGTGAATCTACTTTGGTGTCTGTTAATGCACTGCAAACAAGGCAAAACACGATAATAGAAATATTTAAACAGTTATTACATGGTAAATATTGTACTTAAAGTAATGAAGATCTGCTTAGTTAAATTTTAATTATTTATTTACATTAGATACATTAAACATTCAATATTTAAACTATTATTAACTGAATGAGGTATCTGTGATACCTGTATAATTTCATTTAATTTGTAATATAATCCAGAGGTTGCCAATTATCATGAAACAATGACTGTAATTTCAGGAATTGAATACATCCACTCAAAAAACATTGTACATCATGATATAAAACCTAGTAATATTTTTATTCAGCATGAAAGTGGACACTTGTTGGTACAGTTAGGAGATTTTGGCTTAGCATGTCCCTTGCAAAATGCCAGACACACTTTGGCTTTTGGAACTAAATTGTATGCTGCACCTGAACAACTTATGGGTAAATGTGATCCAAAGGTATGCTAAATATCAATTAACTAATGATAATTTGATTTTAAAAAAATACATTGAGCAAATGAAGAAATAACAGGTAGTTGAAAAAAATAGTAAATGCAATTGTTAATAAATAAATAATTTTAAAAAGTAGCCAAAACCACTCCTAACACCCTCCTCTTCATGTGTATAAAATTCGATTTGCTTTGTAAGCATATGAGCTTAAAGAGTTATTTCGATGATATAAACTATACTTATATTGGATTATATTTTTTAGGTGGTTTTTATTTTTTTTGCTTGACCATTACGTGACTCATACATAACAAATGAATTCTTTTTTATTGATTTTAATCACCGCCTGTAAATATTGTCATGCAAAAGCGTTATAGCTATACATTGGACACAAATCATCCGGTTTGTTTAAGCATCCGTACTAACTTTCAAGTTGTGTGATGATAAGCTGATGAAGATTAATCGTAGTTTTTTTAAAAAATACTTCATTTTGAAAATAAAAGAAATATGTATATATAAATCTATTTTTCAGAGTGATATGTATTCAGTGGGAATTGTTTTGTTAGAATTGGTAGAAACCTTTAATACTGACATGGAAAGAGTTCATACAATAACAGATCTCCGAAAAGGACACCTTTCAGACCACACTTTATCGCACTATCCACAGATTGCATCAATAATTAAACAGCTTGTGAAACGGCATCCTGAACACAGACCTGATGCCACCTTTGTTTTGAAAAGTCTTCACACTGACGACGGTGAATCTGGTCTTATTCAGGAACTAAAAGATAAACTAGCCGAAAAAGAATTAGAAATAGTAAAACTAAAAGAAAAACTAAAAAGCATGGGCGTTAACAACATTTAATTATGGCTTTAAAGTGTTTAGTTATTTTAAATCCACTTTTTTTTATTTGTAAAGGCTGTGCTTATCATCTTTCTTTAAAAGTAAAAGTTGTTTTAGTTCAACACGTCGGGTATATATTTTTGGTATATTGTGCTACATTTGTCAGTCATCATTTAATGTATTGTTTCGAAACTTTTCTCCTTGAAAGAACAATAGTATGTATATAAGTATGTATGCCATATTTTAAATTTTATTGTGGTAAAAACTACTTGAAAGTTCACTTTCTACTTATAATTTTATGCGTTTGCAGTACAAAAAAACAGCACAGCTTACATTATTGTTGAGGCTGTTTAGTGAGATTAAGTGTGTGCCTAAAAAGATGCTACATACCCTTTTCTTAATCTCATATGGGTATGTGGTGTTGTAATCGTTTAATAGTCATACTAAATGCTGATATAATATTATGTTTACTATATCTTCTTTATGTACAAGTAGTTGATCATTTTTGTGCATACAAGAAGTTCTAAAAATGTTTTAATTATTCCCTCAGATATAGTTTTCAATCGCCTCTACTGAAAAATCTGTCTTATAGTAGGTTTTTTACTTCCATCCCAAAGTGTTCTATTTCAAAAATTACATTAATTTTACTTCATTTCTATTTATATGATAATTGTGATATTCAAGCCAATAAATTTTTTACTGAAAATTACAATTGTTTAAAAAATTAACTAGTTTATTAAAATATATGCATCTAAATGAAAACATGTCATTTATTTTATCTTTTTTGAATATAAAATTGTGCAAATGTATTTTTTGACACTTTAAGGATTTTACTTGAACTTTTTGATTATTAACTTATTAAATAGTTTTAATATGCTAATTGACATGGGTGTAGATAGGTAAGCAATTAGCCCCCCCTTGCAAGTTCATTACCAACTCTGGAAAAAGTTCTGATGAGTCACATCAGTACGAAATTTAAAAACATACAAAGGAAACACATTAAATCTGTATAAACCTACAGCTATTGAAAATCTGCCCCCTCCCCCTGGAAAAAAATCTAGCTACCACCATGCTGATTAAATATTTTCACATGTTTTTATCTTGTTGTAGGTAAAATAACTGTTGTTAAATATCTTATGGAAAAAAAGGCAAATTGTGAATTACAAGACAATGATGGTAAAACAGCACTTCATAGAGCAGCTGAGTCTCAGAATATGGACATTTGCAAATTACTTCTCGATTCTTGTTCTTCATTGAATAAGATTAAAGATTTCAAAGAAAAATTACCTGTTGATTATGCTAAAACTGAAAAGCTAGTAAAGTTTATAAATACCTCTAATATTAACTAACAATATTTTATTGCACTTAATGAAATTCTTTGTCCTTACACGTCTTTTTGAATGTTTTAACATTTTAAAATGTAGCATATTGCTTTAATCCAGAGGATT
>NW_020438991.1:199040-207531 GCF_000699045.2 Agrilus planipennis | reverse complement strand
TACTATACAATATATATATATATATATAGAGTGATTTATTATATGAAGTCTTAAATTTTTTTATTACCACATTAAAAAAGATTATTTTTTAAATAGATCCCGTTGTATATGTTAAGTCAAGTATTCATAACGTAAAGGAAGGTGAGGTAATTGAGAATTTCTAGGGAAAAACGAAGTCCTCCTAATTTCATGTTCCTTAGTCCATCCATTCGTCCTAGTTGCCGTGCTACTCTATGTATCATAGAAATTAGTTTTCATTTAGCATTTTTCATTTTAAAGTCCAATTTTTGGAAATAATCTTTGGTACTTTAGCAATCTCCCCTTCTTCTTTCGAACCGTATTGAAACAAGATTATTATGAAAAAAATCCGTATACTCGGTCCGAAAAATGGTTGGATACGCACTTCTTCTCCCTTCTACCTTGAGCCATTCTTCTTATTTCCCGAGAACTACAATATCTCATATCTTTAATTATTTGTTAACATCCTAATCTAGGTCTTCCTCTATCCCTCTTTACTCCTGTTTGTGCTGGTGCTATGCCNATCACTATCAAACCAATATATTATTTTACATAAAAGGCAAATTAAATAAAATAGCTACAAATTAGTTGAGACTTATTATAGAAGATTTGATCACTTCCTCTTTGCAATGAGGGTAACTTTCATATTTAAGAAATCAAACTTTTAGCTACAAAAATGGTAGATAATTGGAAACTTTTTACTTCAATACCGATAATGATCTGGTTTGAAGGGTCCTGTTATAGGAACTCCAATATATTCTGCTTGACTAGGTGTTAATTTTGTAAGTTTGACTCCCAAATGTTCTAAATGAAGAGCTGCTACTTCTTCATCAAGCTTTTTTGACAACATGTGAACTCCAACAGGGTGTTTGCCTTGATTAGTCCACAATTCAATTTGTGCCAAGACTTGATTACAAAATGAATTAGACATAACAAAACTGGGATGTCCCATAGCGCAACCCAAATTGACCAAACGTCCTTCAGCAAGTACAATTATATGTCTTCCGTTTTCTAAAGTATATCTATCGACTTGCGGCTTAATGTTTACTTTTTCTTTTGAGTTTTTGTCAAGCCAAGATACATTAATTTCACAGTCAAAGTGGCCAATGTTACAAACTATACTGTCATCTCGCATATTTATAAAATGCTCCGCTTTAATGATATCCTTGTTTCCGGTAGTCGTGACGAAAATCTGACCTTCTTTACACGCTTCTTCCATTGTAGTCACCTCGTAACCCTCCATGGCAGCCTGCAAGGCATTTATTGGATCTATTTCAGTTATTAACACTCGACTGCCGAATGCACGAAGAGACTGAGCACATCCTTTGCCCACTTCTCCATAACCAGCTACAACTGATACTTTTCCAGCCAACATAACATCAGTAGCTCGTTTAATTCCATCAACTAGGGATTCTCGACAGCCATAAAGATTGTCAAACTTGCTCTAAAAAATATAAAAAAGAATGTAAGGAAATAAACAAGTAAGAACCAGTTGATGTTGTTACTTTTGTAACAGAATCATTAACATTAAAAGCTGGAACTTTCAATTTTCCTTCTTTATGGAGTTTGTATAAATTGTGCACCCCTGTAGTGGTTTCTTCACTTATTCCTTTAATCTGCTCTAAATATTGGGGATGTTTTGTATGCACAAGATTTGTCAAATCACCTCCATCGTCTAAAATCATGTTTAAAGGCCTGTCACCAGAAAATAATAATGTCTGTTCAATGCACCAAATATATTCCTCATCAGTTTCCCCTTTCCAAGCATAAACAGGGACACCTCTCTTTGCCATGGCAGCAGCTGCATGATCTTGTGTACTAAATATATTACAGCTTGACCATTGTACCTCAAAAACAAATTAAACAATTAAAATTAACATATCTAAATAAAATATGAAGATTGGAAAAACTTTGGCGGTTGTTGTAGAACAAACAGAATAGCTCAAAACCCCAACGCCAAAACACGACACTGAGTTTACTTCAGTCCCTGAAGAAGGTAACTTTGTTACCGAAAAGTGCTTCGGACAACTACAGTGTCGTGTTTTGGCGTTGGGGTTTTGAGCTATTCTGTTTGTTCTATATCTAAATAACATAAAAACCTGAATAACTAGAGCTAGACCAACAGAAATTTACCTGTGTGGTTATCTCTAGTTGTTTCTTAATTTATTTAAGAAACTAAAAATAAATCTGTAAATAAGCGAATTTGACATTTCATTCAAATAAAAAATGCTTATCATACAATACTGCTTTCTAGTTATCATTTAAATTTTCTTTCATATTTATATTTTTTGACAAGGTTCAAAAGTTAATGATTAGCATTTTATCTTTAAATGTAAAGGGTTATCTTAAGATAACTTATCTACCTTATTTTTACTGTTACAAGAATTTCAAGCTTGCGTTTGACTTACTTCTGCTCCTAATTCCAGTAATGTTTCTATTAAAACAGCAGTTTGAATTGTCATATGAAGACATCCAGCAATTCGAGCACCTTTCAGTGGCTTAAGAGGTCCATATTTCTTACGAATAGCCATTAGTCCAGGCATTTCATTTTCAGCTAAATCTATTTCTTTTCTTCCCCACTCAGATAAACTCAAATTAGCTATAAGATATTAAAACGTACAATTTTATTTATCGGCAGGTTAGGGGTGAAAAGCTTATAAACTTACCAACTTTATATGGTGGTTTCGACATTATTTCCTTTTACTTACGAAATTAAAAATAACTAATTCTGTTTTAGTTAAAAGTTATAAAACTTACAAAAACTAATAGCACGTTTTTAACATCAACCGGCGTGCTTACCGCGGCGTAGCGTTCATATACTTGCATATAGTTAAGAAATGTCATGAAATATATCTTGCCTATGGAAATATATACTGTCAGTGCTTGTGTTCGATCATAGATTACCCTTTGTATATCTATTATCTATGATCATAGATTAATAAGTGTGTATAGATTAGTAACAGTATGGTGATGGATTAGTGCATGTGCGTTTGTAGTTCATGGCATGCGGGAATATGACCACCGTGGCATCTGCATATCTATGACAAACTGACCGTCATATACATAGACCAGAGAGTAGCTGACTGTTTTCGTCTATGGTCATCGTGCTATCAATGCAGTGTATAATCATAGATAGCATCAATCATCATGTTCTCATATCACCTCTGTTGAATTTATGACCATCTATGACTGTTACTTTAATGATTACAAATACCTGCAAACAAATTGTAAATGTGACAAATGTATTACAAATTTACCAGTAAGATGGCGAAACCGAGAAGAAAGAAACATTTACAAACAATAATTATTTTTAAATGTAGCAGTGGTGTACGTCTGCTCCTTTTTATATTTAATAGATGTACAATTTTTAAAGACATTTCAAAAAAAGGGTTTAATTAATTTTTTTTCAATAAACCTAAATGTACTTAAATTAATGCTAGTAAATCTGGTTGATTTACCACTACATCAAGTCACTCTTTTTATTAAATCTAGGATATACCCTGACATACTTAAAGATTTCTTTAATAAACCTATATTTAAAACAACACATATATGCTTATGTGAAAACAACCACCTTTTAACTGTTTACTTATGTGTTATATCAATTCTTACACCTGTAATTAATATTTGGTTACACTATTCTTATCATTATGTATATAGGTATAAATAAAACTTCTTTAAATATTAATACAATAATAGATCGTCCATTAATTACGTGAGATTGAAAAAGAGAAGAGAAGGAATGTTGTGGATATATAGCAAAATATCATCAAGTCTCATCAAAGAGCAGAGGATCCAAGTTTAAAAAGAAACACGTAATTAATACTTAAGCAAGACATTATATTACTCATAAAGGTGTTTGCATTTTTATGAAGGTCCTTAAAAATAACAAAATAAGAAATCAATAAACTCTTTTATTTCGAAAATAAAGATAAAGTTTAAATGTACGTCACTGTGTCTTCCTTTAACTTATTTGTTAATCAGTATTTAGCAGAAAGAATAACAGTAGTATACATCATCGGCTATTATGTATTCTATAATACATAAATAAACTGATTAATTTATTTTATTTTTAAAGGACACACTATGCTATACGCGCTATACGTAATAGTGTATTTTTATACGTTGTTCATATCAAATCCCATACATGTGCAGTGAAATAATACTCGTCTTTCGTTTAAATTATTTTAAATTTGATATGACAGTTGTCAATTTTCATTTATAATTATAAATTTTATTAACGATTTTATTATNNNNTAACGATTTTATTATTATATAAAATAAAATTAAAAAGGCTTGCGCCCTTACAGTACAGTTATACTACAAACATTTAAAATCCATGGATGATATCACCGGTCGCACCCATTTATTAGTATTTGTATGTAGGTATTATAGTTAAGTAACAGTTTGTTACATTAGATTTTAAACGAACACTGCTATTATAAATAAAATGGACTCCAGGAGTGAATACAATGTTTGTGCTTTGGAAATTCGGCTCGATTTATTCAATTAATATCATCGTTTCTGTCGGTCGTTTTCTGAATATGAATTGTAAATGTGGCTTTGTCAGTCGTGGCTGGTAGTTGCTGGTGCTTACTGGAGCTAATCAACAAAATTGGACTGTTAATACTTGCTACATTGTAGTGACGATGTTGCAAAAAGAATAAAAAACGCACTGTGATTAATTGTGATATACTACTTTACAAAGTCCCTTTTAAGCATGAGCCTGTCTCTGCCTCTTTCATGCTCTCAGAGAGTAAAAGAGGCACTTTCGAGTGCCGGCATAGATCAGAAGTTAGACATCGGTTCAACTATGGCAAACAAAATTCTAGCCCCTGTTAAAACAGAACAGCAGATTTTGGAAAACTCAATGTTGGAAGATGATCCCAATGCAAATTGTGCTGTTACTCAAGAAGAAAAAATGCGACCACGATGGGGCCCGCAACATAAAGGAGCCCAAGAATTAGCTAATCTATACACAACAGGTTATACTAAAATTTTACTGATTTTTTAGCTTATTTTTTAAATCGACATTAACTATGTACTTTTTGAATTAAGCATGTTTTTTTTAAACATTTGAATGTTACTTTATGCAGTAGGTAATTGTTATATTTCGTTGCCTTTTATATTGTTCATAAAAAGATTTCTGTATTCTGATTACAGTGTTGTAAAATATCGAATATAGTTGCAGTAGTGTAATTTTTAAGTTTCATTTCAAATATATTTAGGATTATAATTTGAACATTTATTTTTAATATAATACAGTAAGATTTGTACTTTCTTTTACAGGTAAAAGAACTCAGGAATGCATTTGCGTTGGTATTTGTATCACCCTTATGGCTGTCAATTTTTTTTTTATCGTTACTCATATTCATTTGGCAAACTTCAGTAGTATAATACTGGCAGCATTGTTTGGCATAATGACAGCAGATTTTGCTTCGGGCCTTGTACATTGGGGAGCAGACACTTGGGGATCAGTTGAATTACCTATTATAGGAAAGGTATATATTTGTGCATGCAGTTCAGAAGGGAACAGTTTTATACAAATGATATTTGTTCTTACTTTTAATCAAAATTTCTGTTAATAAAAGAGAAATGGTTGTGGGCCTAAAAAAGACAGACAGGTACAGAAAAATTTGCATGGCCAAAAATTGTAGTAAATAACTTAATTAATACTTATGCTGTTTTACATGATCGGCATGTTCCTGAAAGATTCGTTTATGTGAAAACAATGAATGTTTCTACCTTAAAAATTATTGAAAATAATTTATTAAGTTTTTATAGAATCAACATATACATGATATGTGCACGAATTATATTTTAATTTTTATTAACGTAGAGTAAGTCATAATTTCATTCTCTTTTGAAATTTGTTTTTTTATTAAAATTGCAGAGATTTTTTCCATAATACATTTCTCATATTTTAGAAGTAACGTCACACTTACAAATCATCGATTACATTTCATTTTTAAATTTTTCATTTTATTGTCCACAATTTGTCGAATGATAACTTTAATACATATTAAAATGTTTTCGTCTAAAATTCGCGTTTTAAGTTTGGCATAAAATATCTGTTTGATATTTACTTAATGTGTAAAAAATTAAAATAAAATTTGCACACCTTTAATAATTTTACCCGGTCAATAAATGTTAAAATTCTGACACAAACTTTTGAATAGTTTTCTACATTATTACTTATTTTTAAGAATTTAAAGCCATTTTGCGGTTTTCTATAAATATAATGTATATTTTTACGCCAATGTTTCAGGAACTATCTGTCTTGTAAAGCCAGAATAGGGTGTACATGATGCATACTAAAAATTACATTTCTCACAAGTAACTTAAATCATTTACTAACAAGCTAACATAGATGTTAACATATAGCTGTTCTCCTGCAGTTAGAAACTGTAAAAGCTTGCATATATTTAGAGTTTAACACCGTAGAATTTCCTGAGGCCTTTTCGTGAGCACCACATTGACCCTACGTCGATAACTCGGCATGACTTCATTGAAACAAACGGAGACAATTTTGGTGTCACCATTCCATTCCTAGCAAAGATAGTTTGGGATTTTATCGTTTTGCCAGAGGAACAACTTCGAAATAAATTCCTTTGGATCTGTTTTGTATTTCTGTTGGCTATATTTGTTGCAATGACAAATCAGGTAAGAAATAAAACAAAGTATAAATATATATGTAGTTTAAATATGCTTGTGAAGTTAGTGTTGCTTGGCTATTTTATCATCTAATTTGTAATGTTGTGCTAATTAAGGTGTAAATAGATTTATTGCTTTTATCTAATGATAAATTTATTTATCACATAAGTACATATATTCAAGAAAATCAAATGTAGTTCTGTGGAACTAATTGTAATCTAAATAAACCACTAAAATCGAAAACCAGATAGGAACGTTTAAAAAATTAATATCCTCAGTTTCCAACTAACGTTTTTTTATGGAATTTTTGATTATAGTATTTCATTCGTTTGCTATTCCATAGTTTGTTATGCATATATTATATTTTTAATAGTATGAGGAGCTCAACTTTCTGTTGTTGAAGGTTTTTGTATAGGTTTGTACAGACTATGTCGTTGATGTAAACGCTATCTCAATAATTTTACAGTATGTATTTTTATTGCAAAAAGGACCCAAAGGGGGCCGTCAAAATTCGTAGGTGCGATGCAATCATCGAGTAGGATATCATACACATGTATTCTGTTTATACATTCCTAGCTTTTTTTTAAATTTTCAACCGCATTTTTTATTTATAAGCCAAAATTTCTGAAAAATATTCTCCCTCAATCTCTAAAATTGTACTTATTTTAATGCAGTTGATTTGAAAAATCATGTTTTCAAAGTTGTTATACATACATTATTTAAGGTTCAGTTCTTTTTTTCTATATTATATGTTACATTTATTTTTCATTGGAATTGTTTTTATTGTGTGTACTTTTTCTAGTATTATTTGCTTTTATTTACTAAGTTTTAACTATGAATAATTTATTCTAAGGATAAGTTCGAAATCAATAAATACCTAAAACTAGAAATATTTTATAGATATTGATTTATTTGAATTTTTAATATGAGACCAGAAAATGTGCTATGATTACCTTTTTTTAATCGAAAAAGAAGTTGGTGTGCACTTTTCTCATTCTTACTCGTGTATTAGATTGTATTAATTAAATTTTAATATGTATTTCTTTTCCTTGCAATTAAATTTCACTTTAAGGTCGCAAATAATTAACTTGATTGTTAAGTTAATGATGATGTATAAAAAAAATCTTTATTTCTTAATACTTCCTATAATGTATTTAATATTTTGTAGATCCATAAATGGTCTCACACATATTTTGGGCTACCCAAGTGGGTAATATGGTTACAGGAGCACCACGTTATACTGCCACGTCGTCACCATCGAATTCATCACGTGGCACCCCATGAAACATATTTTTGCATCACAACCGGATGGCTCAATTGGCCCCTGGAAAAGTTGAGATTTTGGGGGATCTTAGAATACATAATCGAGTTCACAACAGGATATAAACCCCGAGCTGACGATCTCAAATGGGCACAAAAGGGCACGTGATATTGTTTTTAATTATTTTCTCCCTTTTATTATTATTAATTAATTTTAAATGTCATCTACAAATTAACGCTTTAAAAGAAAACGTACTTTGGTTGATATTTGCACATGAGAAGTTACCCCCTAATTAACGCATTTTAAAAATTTTAATTAACGTGGAACCTGTTTTCATTGGTAAATTAATTTGTTATTTGCCATATAGAAAGTGGGGGCCTTGTTAAGCTTTAATTTATTGATAACATATGCAATGCTTTAAGAATCATTGAAATATCACCGTAGTTACACCTTTTTTTTTTAATAATTTATTATTGTTGTTGACGTCCAATGGAGCACCTCCTCTCAGGTGACCATACGTACTATATATTACTATACAATATATATATATATAGAGTG